>NW_025408235.1:525432-619917 GCF_905475395.1 Chrysoperla carnea | reverse complement strand
CTTCAAAAAATGTTTTTTCAATCGAAAAATGTCAAATTTGATCATTTTTGGCTTATTTATATTTAGTCCAGTCATAAACGACCTCTATGTATACATTTTGACCCACTTGTATCAAACTTTCAATGATTTGTATAGTCATGACATTCTAGTTGAAAAATCGAAAATTTTCAAAAAATGTTTTTTCTATCGAAAAATGTCAAATTTGATCATTTTTGGCTTATTTGCTTATTTATACTTAGTCCAGTCATAAACGACCTCTATGTATACATTTTGATTTACTTGGATCAAAATTTCAATGATTTGTATAGTCATGACGTTGTAGTTGAAAAATCGAAAATTTTCAAAAAATGTTTTTTTCTATCGCAAAATGTCAAATTTGATCATTTTTGGCTTATTTATACTTAGTCCAGTCATAAACGACCTCTTTGTATACATTTTGACTTACTTGGATCAAAATTTCAATGATTTGTATAGTCATGACATTCTAGTTGAAAAGTCGAAAATTTTCAAAAATGATTTTTTTTTTTGGAAAAATGTCAAATTTGATCATTTTTGGCTTATTTATACTAATTCCAGTCATATAGAACCTCTTTGTATACATTTTGATATACTTGGATCAAAATTACAATGATTTGTATAGTCATGACTCTCATGTTGCAAAATCGAAAATTTTCAAAAAATGTTTTTTCTATCATAAAATGTCAAATTTGATCATTTTTGGCTTATTTATACTTAGTCCAGTCATAAACGACCTCTATGTATACATTTTGACTTACTTGGATCAAAATTTCAATGATTTGTATAGTCATGACGTTCTAGTTGAAAAATCGAAAATTTTCAAAAAATGTTTTTTCTATCGAAAAATGTCAAATTTGATCATGTTTGGCTCATTTATACTTAGTCCAGTCAAAAACGACCTCTATGTATATATTTTGACTTACTTGGATCAAAATTTCAATGATTTGTATAGTCATGACTCTCATGTTGCAAAATCGAAAATTTTCAAAAAATGTTTTTTCTATCATAAAATGTCAAATTTGATCATTTTTGGCTTATTTATACTTAGTTCAGTCATAAACGACCTCTATGTATACATTTTGACTTAATTGGATCAAAATTACAATGATTTGTATAGTCATGACATTCTAGTTGAAAAATCGAAAATTTTCAAAAAATGTTTTTTCTATCGAATAATGTCAAATTTGATCATTTTTGGTTTATTTATACTTAGTCCAGTCATAAACGACCTCTATGTAACATTTTGACTTAGTTGGATCAAAATTTCAATGATTTGTATAGTCATGACATTCTAGTTGAAAAATCGAAAATTTTCAAAAAATGTTTTTTCTATCGAAAAATGTCAAATTTGATCATTTTTGGCTTATTTATACTTAGTCTAGTCATAAAGAACTTCTTTGTATACATTTTGATATACTTGGATCAAAATTTCAATGATTTGTATAGTCATGACTCTAATGTTGAAAAATCGAAAATTTTCAAAAAATGTTTTTTCTATCGAAAAATGTCAAATTTGATCATTTTTGGCTTATTTGCTTATTTATACTTAGTCCAGTCATAAGCGACCTCTATGTATACATTTTGACTTACTTGGATCAAAATTTCAATGATTTGTATAGTCATGACGTTCTAGTTGAAAAATCGAAAATTTTCAAAAAATGTTTTTTCTATCGCAAAATGTCAAATTTGATCATTTTTGGCTTATTTATACTTAGTCCAGTTATAAACGACCTCTTTGTATACATTTTGACTTACTTGGATCAAAATTTCAATGATTTGTAAAGTCATGACATTCTAGTTGAAAAATCGAAAATTTTCAAAAATGATTTTTTTTTTGGAAAAATGTCAAATTTGATCATTTTTGGCTTATTTATACTAAGTCCAGTCATAAAGAACCTCTTTGTATACATTTTGATATACTTGGATCAAAATTTCAATGATTTGTATAGTCATGACTCTCATGTTGCAAAATCGAAAATTTTCAAAAAATGTTTTTTTCTATCATAAAATGTCAAATTTGATCATTTTTGGCTTATTTATACTTAGTCCAGTCATAAACGACCTCTATGTATACATTTTGACTTACTTGGATCAAAATTTCAATGATTTGTATAGTCATGACATTCTAGTTGAAAAATCGAAAATTTTCAAAAAATGTTTTTTCTATCGAAAAATGTCAAATTTGATCATGTTTGGCTCATTTATACTTAGTAAAGTCATAAACGACCTCTATGTATATATTTTGACTTACTTGGATCAAAATTTCAATGATTTGTATAGTCATGACTCTCATGTTGCAAAATCGAAATTTTCAAAAAATGTTTTTTCTATCATAAAATGTCAAATTTGATCATTTTTGGCTTATTTATACTTAGTCCAGTCATAAACGACCTCTATGTATACATTTTGACTTAATTGGATCAAAATTACAAGGATTTGTATAGTCATGACATTCTAGTTGAAAAATCGAAAATTTTCAAAAAATGTTTTTTCTATCGAAAAATGTCAAATTTGATCATTTTTGGTTTATTTATTTTTAGTCCAGTCATAAACGACCTCTATGTATCATTTTGACTTAGTTGGATCAAAATTTCAATGATTTGTATAGTCATGACATTCTAGTTGAAAAATCGAAAATTTTCAAAAATGTTTTTTCTATCGAAAATGTCAAATTTGATCATTTTTGGCTTATTTATACTTAGTCCAGTCATAAGGAACCTCTATGTATACATTTTGACATACTTGGATCAAAATTTCAATGATTTGTATAGTCATGATTCTCATGTTGAAAAATCGAAAATTTTCAAAAAATGTTTTTTCTATCGAAAAATGTCAAATTTGATCATTTTTGGCTTATTTATACTTAGTCCAGTCATAAAGAACCTCTATGTATACATTTTGACATACTTGGATCAAAATTTCAATGATTTGATAGTCATGACTCTCATGTTGAAAAATCGAATATTTAAAAAAAAATTTTTTCTATCGAAAAATGTCAAATTTGATCATTTTTGGCTCATTTATACTTAGTCCAGTCATAAACGACGTCTATGTATACATTTTGACTTACTTGGATCAAAATTTCAATGATTTGTATAGTCGAAAATTTTCAAAAAATGTTTTTTCTATCGAAAAATGTCAAATTTGATCATTTTTGGCGTATTTATACTTAGTCCAGTCATATAGGATCTCTATGTATACATTTTGACTTACTTGGATCAAAATTTCAATGATTTGTATGGTCATGACTCTCATGTTGGAAAATCGAAAATTTTTAAAAAATGTTTTTTCTATCGAAAAATGTCAAATTTGATCATTTTTGGCTCATTTATACTTAGTCCAGTCATAAACGACCTCTTTGTATACATTTTGACTTACTTGGATCAAAATTTCAATGATTTGTATAGTCATGACTCTCATGTTAAAAAATCGAAAATTTTTAGAAAATGTTTTTTCTATCGAAAAATGTCAAATTTGATCATTTTTGGCTTATTTATACTGAGTCCAGTCATAAAGGACCTCTATGTATACATTTGGACTTACTTGGATCAAAATTTCAATGATTTGTATAGTCATGACTCTCATGTTAAAAAATCGAATATTTTTAGAAAATGTTTTTTCTATCGAAAAATGTCAAATTTGATCATTTTTGGCTTATTTATACTTAGTCCTGTCATAAGCGACCTCTATGTATACATTTTGACTTACTTGGATCAAAATTTCAATGATTTGTATAGTCATGACATTCTAGTTGAAAAATCGAATATTTTTAAAAAATGTTTTTTTCTATAGAAAAATGTCAAATTTGATCATTTTTGGCTTATTTATACTTAGTCCAGTCATAAAGGACCTCTATGTATACATTTGGACTTACTTGGATCAAAATTTCAATGATTTCTATTGTCATGACTCTCATGTTGAAAAATCGAAAATTTTTAAAAAATGTTTTTTCTATCGAAAAATGTCAAATTTGATCATTTTTGGCTCATTTATACTTAGTCCAGTCATAAACGACCTTTATGTATACATTTTGACTTACTTGGATAATAATTTCAATGATTTGTATAGTCATGACTCTCATGTTGAAAATCGAAAAGTTTCAAAAAATGTTTTTTCTATCGAAAAATGCCAAATTAGATCGTTTTTGACTTATTTATACTTAGTCCAGTCATAAACGACCTCTCTGTATACATTTTGACTTACTTGGATCAAAATTTCATTGATTTGTATAGTCATAACATTCTAGTTGAAAAATCGAATATTTTTAAAAAATGTTTTTCTATAGAAAAATGTCAAATTTGATCATTTTTGGCTCATTTATACTTAGCCCAGTCATAAAGGACCTCTATGTATACATTTGTACTTACTTGGATCAAAATTTCAATGATTTGTATAGTCATGACTCTCATGTTGGAAAATCGAAAATTTTTAAAAATGTTTTTTCTATCGAAAAATGTCAAATTTGATCATTTTTGGCTTATTTATACTTAGTCCAGTCATAAACGACCTCTATGTACACATTTTGACTTACTTGGATCAAAATTTCAATGATTTGTATAGTCATGACTCTCATGTTGAAAATCGAAAAGTTTCAAAAAATGTTTTTTCTACCGAAAAATGCCAAATTTGATCATTTTTGGCTTATTTGTACTTAGTCCAGTCGTAAACGACCTCTCTGTATACATTTTGACTTACTTGGATCAAAATTTCAATGATTTGTATAGTCATGACATTCTAGTTGAAAAATCGAATATTTTTAAAAAATGTTTTTTTCTATAGAAAAATGTCAAATTTGATCATTTTTGGCTTATTTATACTGAGTCCAGTCATAAAGGACCTCTATGTATACATTTGGTCTTACTTGGATCAAAATTTCAATGATTTGTATAGTCATGACTCTCATGTTGAAAAATCGAAAATTTTCAAAAAATGTTTTTTCTATCGAAAAAAGTCAAATTTGATCATTTTTGGCTTATTTATACTTAGACCACTCATAAACGACCTCTTTGTATACATTTTGACTTACTTGGATCAAAATTTCAATGACTTGTATAGTCATGACATTCTAGTTGAAAATTCGAAAATTTTCAAAAAATGTTTTTTCTATCGAAAAATGTCAAATTTGATCATTTTTGGCTTATTTATACTTAGTCCAGTCATAAACAAACTCTTTGTATACATTTTGACTTTCTTGGATCAAAATTTAATGAATTGTATAGTCATGACATTCTAGTTGAAAAATCGAAAATTTTCAAAAATGTTTTTTCGATCGAAAAATGTCAAATTTGATTATTTGTGGCTTATTTATACTTAGTCCAGTCATAAACGACCTCTATGTATACATTTTGCTTTACTTGGATCAAAATTTCAATGATTTGTATAGTCATGACTCTCATGTTGAAAAATCGAAAATTTTCAAAAAATGTTTTTTCTATCGAAAAATGTCAAATTTGATCATGTTTGGCTCATTTATACTTAGTCCAGTCATAAACGCCCTCTATGTATACATTTTGACTTACTTGGATCAAAATTTCAATGATTTGTATAGTCATGACTCTCATGGTGAAAAATCGAAAATTTTCAAAAAATGTTTTTTCTATCGAAAATGTCAAATTTGATCATTTTTGGCTTATTTATACTTAGTCCAGTCATAAAGAACCTCTATGTATACATTTTGACATACTTGGATCAAAATTTCAATGATTTGTATAGGCATGACTCTCATGTTGAAAAATCGAAAATTTTCAAAAAATGTTTTCTCTATCAAAGTTTGTCAAATTTGATCATTTTTGGCTTATTTATACTTAGTCCAGTCATTAACGACCTCTTTGTATACATTTGGACTTACTTGGATCAAAATTTCAATGATTTGTATAGTCATGACTCTCATGTTAAAAAATCGAAAATTTTTAGAAAATGTTTTTTCTATCGAAAAATGTCAAATTTGATCATTTTTGGCTTATTTATACTTAGTCCTGTCATAAGCGACCTCTATGTATACATTTTGACTTACTTGGATCAAAATTTCAATGATTTGTATAGTCATGACATTCTAGTTGAAAAATCGAATATTTTTAAAAAATGTTTTTTCTATAGAAAAATGTCAAATTTGATCATTTTTGGCTTATTTATACTTAGTCCAGTCATAAAGGACCTCTATGTATACATTTGGACTTACTTGGATCAAAATTTCAATGATTTGTATTGTCATGACTCTCATGTTGAAAAATCGAAAATTTTTAAAAAATGTTTTTTCTATCGAAAAATGTCAAATTTGATCATTTTTGGCTCATTTATACTTAGTCCAGTCATAAACGACCTCTATGTATACATTTTGACTTACTTGGATAATAATTTCAATGATTTGTATAGTCATGACTCTCATGTTGAAAAATCGAAAATTTTCAAAAAATGTTTTTCTATCGAAGAATATCAAAATTGATCATTTTTGGCTCATTTATACTTAGTCCAGTCATAAAGGACCTCTTTGTATACATTTTGCCTTACTTGGATCAAAATTTCAATGATTTGTATAGTCATGACTCTCATGTTGAAAAATCGAAAATTTTCAATAAATGATTTTTCTATCGAAAAATTTGATCATTTTTGGCTTATTTATACTTAGTCCAGTCATAAATGACCACTATGTATACATTTTGACTTAGTTGGATCAAAATTTCAATGATTTGTATAGTCATGACATTCTAGTTGAAAAATCAAAAATTTTCAAAATATGTTTTTTCTATCAAATTTGATCATTTTTGGCTTATTTATACTTAGTCCAGTCATAAAGGACCTCTATGTGTACATTTTGACTTACTTGGATCAAAATTTCAATGACTTGTATAGTCATGACTCTCATGTTAAAAAATCAAAAATTTTCAAAAAATGTTTTTTCTATAGAAGAATATCAAAATTGATCATTTTTGGCTCATTTATACTTAGTCCAGTCATAAAGGACCTCTATGTATACATTTTGCCTTACTTGGATCAAAATTTCAATGATTTGTATAGTCATGACTCTCATGTTGAAAAATAGAAAATTTTCAAAAAATGTTTTTTCTATCGAAAAATGTCAAATTTGATCATTTTTGGCTTATTTATACTTAGTCCACTCATAAACGACCTCTATGTATACATTTCGACTTACTTGGATCAAAATTTCAATGATTTGTATAGTCATGACATTCTAGTTGAAAAATCGAAAATTTTCAAAAAATGTTTTTTCTATCGAAAAATGTCAAATTTGATCATTTTTGTCTTATTTATACTTAGTCCAGTCATAAACGACCTCTATGTATACATTTTGACTTACTTGGATCAAAATTTCAATGATTTGTATAGTCATGACATTCTAGTTGAAAAATCGAAAATTTTCAAAAAATGTTTTTTCTATCGAAAAATGTCAAATTTGATCATGTTTGGCTCATTTATACTTAGTAAAGTCATAAACGACCTCTATGTATATATTTTGACTTACTTGGATCAAAATTTCAATGATTTGTATAGTCATGACTCTCATGTTGCAAAATCGAAAATTTTCAAAAAATGTTTTTTTCTATCATAAAATGTCAAATTTGATCATTTTTGGCTTATTTATACTTAGTCCAGTCATAAACGACCTCTATGTATACATTTTGACTTAATTGGCTCAAAATTACAAGGATTTGTATAGTCATGACATTCTAGTTGAAAAATCGAAAATTTTCAAAAAATGTTTTTTCTATCGAAAAATGTCAAATTTGATCATTTTTGGTTTATTTATTTTTAGTCCAGTCATAAACGACCTCTATGTATCATTTTGACTTAGTTGGATCAAAATTTCAATGATTTGTATAGTCATGACATTCTAGTTGAAAAATCGAAAATTTTCAAAAAATGTTTTTTCTATCGAAAATGTCAAATTTGATCATTTTTGGCTTATTTATACTTAGTCCAGTCATAAGGAACCTCTATGTATACATTTTGACATACTTGGATCAAAATTTCAATGATTTGTATAGTCATGATTCTCATGTTGAAAAATCGAAAATTTTCAAAAAATGTTTTTTCTATCGAAAAATGTCAAATTTGATCATTTTTGGCTTATTTATACTTAGTCCAGTCATAAAGAACCTCTATGTATACATTTTGACATACTTGGATCAAAATTTCAATTATTTGATAGTCATGACTCTCATGTTGAAAAATCGAATATTTAAAAAAAATTTTTTTCTATCGAAAAATGTCAAATTTGATCATTTTTGGCTTATTTATACTGAGTCCAGTCATAAAGGACCTCTATGTATACATTTGGACTTACTTGGATCAAAATTTCAATGATTTGTATAGTCATGACTCTCATGTTGAAAAATCGAAAATTTTTAGAAAATGTTTTTTCTATCGAAAAATGTCAAATTTGATCATTTTTGGCTTATTTATACTTAGTCCTGTCATAAGCGACCTCTATGTATACATTTTGACTTACTTGGATCAAAATTTCAATGATTTGTATAGTCATGACATTCTAGTTGAAAAATCGAATATTTTTAAAAAATGTTTTTTCTATAGAAAAATGTCAAATTTGATCATTTTTGGCTTATTTATACTTAGTCCAGTCATAAAGGACCTCTATGTATACATTTGGACTTACTTGGATCAAAATTTCAATGATTTGTATTGTCATGACTCTCATGTTGAAAAATCGAAAATTTTTAAAAATGTTTTTTCTATCGAAAAATGTCAAATTTGATCATTTTTGGCTCATTTATACTTAGTCCAGTCATAAACGACCTCTATGTATACATTTTGACTTACTTGGATAATAATTTCAATGATTTGTATAGTCATGACTCTCATGTTGAAAATCGAAAAGTTTCAAAAAATGTTTTTTCTATCGAAAAATGCCAAATTAGATCGTTTTTGACTTATTTATACTTAGTCCAGTCATAAACGACCTCTCTGTATACATTTTGACTTACTTGGATCAAAATTTCAATGATTTGTATAGTCATAACATTCTAGTTGAAAAATCGAATATTTTTAAAAAATGTTTTTCTATAGAAAAATGTCAAATTTGATCATTTTTGGCTCATTTATACTTAGCCCAGTCATAAAGGACCTCTATGTATACATTTGGACTTACTTGGATCAAAATTTCAATGATTTGTATAGTCATGACTCTCATGTTGGAAAATCGAAAATTTTTAAAAAATGTTTTTTCTATCGAAAAATGTCAAATTTGATCATTTTTGGCTTATTTATACTTAGTCCAGTCATAAACGACCTCTATGTACACATTTTGACTTACTTGGATCAAAATTTCAATGATTTGTATAGTCATGACTCTCATGTTGAAAATCGAAAAGTTTCAAAAAATGTTTTTTTCTACCGAAAAATGCCAAATTTGATCATTTTTGGCTTATTTGTACTTAGTCCAGTCATAAACGACCTCTCTGTATACATTTTGACTTACTTGGATCAAAATTTCAATGATTTGTATAGTCATGACATTCTAGTTGAAAAATCGAATATTTTTAAAAAATGTTTTTTCTATAGAAAAATGTCAAATTTGATCATTTTTGGCTTATTTATACTTAGTCCAGTCATAAAGGACCTCTATGTATACATTTGGACTTACTTGGATCAAAATTTCAATGATTTGTATTGTCATGACTCTCATGTTGAAAAATCGAAAATTTTTAAAAAATGTTTTTTCTATCGAAAAATGTCAAATTTGATCATTTTTGGCTCATTTATACTTAGTCCAGTCATAAACGACCTCTATGTATACATTTTGACTTACTTGGATAATAATTTCAATGATTTGTATAGTCATGACTCTCATGTTGAAAATCGAAAAGTTTCAAAAAATGTTTTTTCTATCGAAAAATGCCAAATTAGATCGTTTTTGACTTATTTATACTTATTCCAGTCATAAACGACCTCTCTGTATACATTTTGACTTACTTGGATCAAAATTTCAATGATTTGTATAGTCATAACATTCTAGTTGAAAAATCGAATATTTTTAAAAAATGTTTTTCTATAGAAAAATGTCAAATTTGATCATTTTTGGCTCATTTATACTTAGCCCAGTCATAAAGGACCTCTATGTATACATTTGGACTTACTTGGATCAAAATTTCAATGATTTGTATAGTCATGACTCTCATGTTGGAAAATCGAAAATTTTTAAAAAATGTTTTTTCTATCGAAAAATGTCAAATTTGATCATTTTTGGCTTATTTATACTTAGTCCAGTCATAAACGACCTCTATGTACACATTTTGACTTACTTGGATCAAAATTTCAATGATTTGTATAGTCATGACTCTCATGTTGAAAATCGAAAAGTTTCAAAAAATGTTTTTTCTACCGAAAAATGCCAAATTTGATCATTTTTGGCTTATTTGTACTTAGTCCAGTCATAAACGACCTCTCTGTATACATTTTGACTTACTTGGATCAAAATTTCAATGATTTGTATAGTCATGACATTCTAGTTGAAAAATCGAATATTTTTAAAAAATGTTTTTTCTATAGAAAAATGTCAAATTTGATCATTTTTGGCTTATTTATACTGAGTCCAGTCATAAAGGACCTCTATGTATACATTTGGACTTACTTGGATCAAAATTTCAATGATTTGTATAGTCATGACTCTCATGTTGAAAAATCGAAAATTTTCAAAAAATGTTTTTTCTATCGAAAAATGTCAAATTTGATCATTTTTGGCTTATTTATACTTAGTCCACTCATAAACGACCTCTTTGTATACATTTTGACTTACTTGGATCAAAATTTCAATGACTTGTATAGTCATGACATTCTAGTTGAAAATTCGAAAATTTTCAAAAAATGTTTTTTCTATCGAAAAATGTCAAATTTGATCATTTTTGGCTTATTTATACTTAGTCCAGTCATAAACAAACTCTTTGTATACATTTTGACTTTCTTGGATCAAAATTTAATGAATTGTATAGTCATGACATTCTAGTTGAAAAATAGAAAATTTTCAAAAATGTTTTTTCGATCGAAAAATGTCAAATTTGATTATTTGTGGCTTATTTATACTTAGTCCAGTCATAAACGACCTCTATGTATACATTTTGCTTTACTTGGATCAAAATTTCAATGATTTGTATAGTCATGACTCTCATGTTGAAAAATCGAAAATTTTCAAAAAATGTTTTTTCTATCGAAAAATGTCAAATTTGATCATGTTTGGCTCATTTATACTTAGTCCAGTCATAAACGCCCTCTATGTATACATTTTGACTTACTTGGATCAAAATTTCAATGATTTGTATAGTCATGACTCTCATGGTGAAAAATCGAAAATTTTCAAAAAATGTTTTTTCTATCGAAAATGTCAAATTTGATCATTTTTGGCTTATTTATACTTAGTCCAGTCATAAAGAACCTCTATGTATACATTTTGACATACTTGGATGAAAATTTCAATGATTTGTATAGTCATGACTCTCATGTTAAAAAATCGAAAATTTTTAGAAAATGTTTTTTCTATCGAAAAATGTCAAATTTGATCATTTTTGGCTTATTTATACTTAGTCCTGTCATAAGCGACCTCTATGTATACATTTTGACTTACTTGGATCAAAATTTCAATGATTTGTATAGTCATGACATTCTAGTTGAAAAATCGAATAATTTAAAAAATGTTTTTTCTATAGAAAAATGTCAAATTTGATCATTTTTGGCTTATTTATACTTAGTCCAGTCATAAAGGACCTCTATGTATACATTTGGACTTACTTGGATCAAAATTTCAATGATTTGTATTGTCATGACTCTCATGTTGAAAAATCGAAAATTTTTTAAAAATGTTTTTTCTATAGAAAAATGTCAAATTTGATCATTTTTGGCTTATTTATACTGAGTCCAGTCATAAAGGACCTCTATGTATACATTTGGACTTACTTGGATAATAATTTCAATGATTTGTATAGTCATGACTCTCATGTTGAAAATCGAAAAGTTTCAAAAAATGTTTTTTCTATCGAAAAATGCCAAATTAGATCGTTTTTGACTTATTTATACTTAGTCCAGTCATAAACGACCTCTCTGTATACATTTTGACTTACTTGGATCAAAATTTCAATGATTTGTATAGTCATAACATTCTAGTTGAAAAATCGAATATTTTTAAAAAATGTTTTTCTATAGAAAAATGTCAAATTTGATCATTTTTGGCTCATTTATACTTAGCCCAGTCATAAAGGACCTCTATGTATACATTTGGACTTACTTGGATCAAAATTTCAATGATTTGTATAGTCATGACTCTCATGTTGGAAAATCGAAAATTTTTAAAAAATGTTTTTTCTATCGAAAAATGTCAAATTTGATCATTTTTGGCTTATTTATACTTAGTCCAGTCATAAACGACCTCTATGTACACATTTTGACTTACTTGGATCAAAATTTCAATGATTTGTATAGTCATGACTCTCATGTTGAAAATCGAAAAGTTTCAAAAAATGTTTTTTCTACCGAAAAATGCCAAATTTGATCATTTTTGGCTTATTTGTACTTAGTCCAGTCATAAACGACCTCCCTGTATACATTTTGACTTACTTGGATCAAAATTTCAATGATTTGTATAGTCATGACATTCTAGTTGAAAAATCGAATATTTTTAAAAAATGTTTTTTCTATAGAAAAATGTCAAATTTGATCATTTTTGGCTTATTTATACTGAGTCCAGTCATAAAGGACCTCTATGTATACATTTGGACTTACTTGGATCAAAATTTCAATGATTTGTATAGTCATGACTCTCATGTTGAAAAATCGAAAATTTTCAAAAAATGTTTTTTCTATCGAAAAATGTCAAATTTGATCATTTTTGGCTTATTTATACTTAGTCCACTCATAAACGACCTCTTTGTATACATTTTGACTTACTTGGATCAAAATTTCAATGACTTGTATAGTCATGACATTCTAGTTGAAAATTCGAAAATTTTCAAAAAATGTTTTTTCTATCGAAAAATGTCAAATTTGATCATTTTTGGCTTATTTATACTTAGTCCAGTCATAAACAAACTCTTTGTATACATTTTGACTTTCTTGGATCAAAATTTAATGAATTGTATAGTCATGACATTCTAGTTGAAAAATCGAAAATTTTCAAAAATGTTTTTTCGATCGAAAATGTCAAATTTGATTATTTGTGGCTTATTTATACTTAGTCCAGTCATAAACGACCTCTATGTATACATTTTGCTTTACTTGGATCAAAATTTCAATGATTTGTATAGTCATGACTCTCATGTTGAAAAATCGAAAATTTTCAAAAAATGTTTTTTCTATCGAAAAATGTCAAATTTGATCATGTTTGGCTCATTTATACTTAGTCCAGTCATAAACGCCCTCTATGTATACATTTTGACTTACTTGGATCAAAATTTCAATGATTTGTATAGTCATGACTCTCATGGTGAAAAATCGAAAATTTTCAAAAAATGTTTTTTCTATCGAAAATGTCAAATTTGATCATTTTTGGCTTATTTATACTTAGTCCAGTCATAAAGAACCTCTATGTATACATTTTGACATACTTGGATCAAAATTTCAATGATTTGTATAGTCATGACTCTCATGTTGAAAAATCGAAAATTTTCAAAAAATGTTTTCTCTATCAAAGTTTGTCAAATTTGATCATTTTTGGCTTATTTATACTTAGTCCAGTCATTAACGACCTCTTTGTATACATTTTGACTTACTTGGATCAAAATTTCAATGATTTGTATAGTCATGACATTCTAGTTGAAAAATCGAAAATTTTCAAAAAATGTTTTTTTCTATAGAAAAATGTCAAATTTGATCATTTTTGACTTATTTATACTTAGTCCAGTCATAAACGACCTCTATGTATACATTTTGAATTACTTGGATCAAAATTTCAATGATTTGTATAGTCATGACATTTTAGTTGAAAAATCGAAAATGTTCAAAAAATGTTTTTTCTATCGAAAAATGTCAAATTTGATCATTTTTGGCTTATTTATACTTAGTCCAGTCATAAACGACCTCTATGTATACATTTTGACTTACTTGGATCAAAATTTCAATGATTTGTATAGTCATGACTCTCATGTTGAAAAATCGAAAATTTTCAAAAAATGTTTTTCTATCGAAGAATATCAAAATTGATCATTTTTGGCTCATTTATTCTTAGTCCAGTCATAAAGGACCTCTTTGTATACATTTTGCCTTACTTGGATCAAAATTTCAATGATTTGTATAGTCATGACTCTCATGTTGAAAAATCGAAAATTTTCAATAAATGATTTTTCTATCGAAAAATTTGATCATTTTTGGCTTATTTATACTTAGTCCAGTCATAAATGACCACTATGTATACATTTTGACTTAGTTGGATCAAAATTTCAATGATTTGTATAGTCATGACATTCTAGTTGAAAAATCAAAAATTTTCAAAATATGTTTTTTCTATCAAATTTGATCATTTTTGGCTTATTTATACTTAGTCCAGTCATAAAGGACCTCTATGTGTACATTTTGACTTACTTGGATCAAAATTTCAATGACTTGTATAGTCATGACTCTCATGTTAAAAAATCAAAAATTTTCAAAAAATGTTTTTTCTATAGAAGAATATCAAAATTGATCATTTTTGGCTCATTTATACTTAGTCCAGTCATAAAGGACCTCTATGTATACATTTTGCCTTACTTGGATCAAAATTTCAATGATTTGTATAGTCATGACTCTCATGTTGAAAAATAGAAAATTTTCAAAAAATGTTTTTTCTATCGAAAAATGTCAAATTTGATCATTTTTGGCTTATTTATACTTAGTCCACTCATAAACGACCTCTATGTATACATTTCGACTTACTTGGATCAAAATTTCAATGATTTGTATAGTCATGACATTCTAGTTGAAAAATCGAAAATTTTCAAAAAATGTTTTTTCTATCGAAAAATGTCAAATTTGATCATTTTTGTCTTATTTATACTTAGTCCAGTCATAAACGACCTCTATGTATACATTTTGACTTACTTGGATCAAAATTTCAATGATTTGTATAGTCATGACATTTTAGTTGAAAAATCGAAAATTTTCAAAAAATGTTTTTTCTATCGAAAAATGTCAAATTTGATCATTTTTGGCTTATTTATACTAAGTCCAGTCATTAACGACCTCTATGTATACATTTTGACTTAATTGGATCAAAATTTCAATGATTTGTTTAAACATGACTCTTATGTTGAAAAATCGAAAATTTTCAAAAAATGTTTTTTCTATCGAAAAATGTCAAATTTGATCATTTGTGGCTTATTTATACTTAGTCCAGTCATAAACGACCTCTATGTATACATTTTGACTTACTTGGATCAAAATTTCAAAGACCTGTATAGTCATAACTCTCATGTTAAAAAATCAAAAATTTTCAAAAAATGTTTTTTCTATCGAAGAATATCAAAATTGATCATTTTTGGCTTATTTATACTTAGTCCAGTCATACAGGACCTCTTTGTGTATATTTTGACTTACTTGAATCAAAATTTCAATTACTTGTATAGTCATGACTTTCTAGTTGAAGAATCAATAATGTTCAAAAAAGGTTTTTCTATCGAAAAATGTCAAATTTGATCATTTTTGGCTTATTTATACTTAGTCCAGTCATAAAGGACCTCTATGTATACATTTTGACGTACTTGGATCAAAATTTCAATGATTTTTATAGTCATGACATTCTAGTTTTAAAATCGGAAATTTTCATAAATGTTTCTTCTATCGAAAAATGTCAGATTTGATCATTTTTGGCTTATTTATACTTAGTCCAGTCATAAACGACCACTATGTATACATTTTGACTTACTTAGATCAAAATTTCAATGATTTGTATAGTCATGACATTCTAGTTGAAAAATCGAAAATTTTCAAAAAATGTTTTTTCTATCGAAAAATGTCAAATTTGATCATTTTTGGCTTATTTATACTTAGTCCAGTCATAAAGAACCTCTATGTATACATTTTGATATACTTGGATCAAAATTTCAATGATTTGTATAGTCATGACATTCTAGTTGAAAAATCGAAAATTTTCAAAAAATGTTTTTTCTATCGAAAAATGTCAAATTTGATCATTTTTGGCTTATTTATACTTAGTCCAATCATTAACGACCTCTTTGTATACATTTTGACTTACTTGGTTCAAAATTTCAATGATTTGTATAGGCATGACTCTTATGTTGAAAAATCGAAAATTTTCAAAAAATGTTTTTTCTATCGAAAAATGTCAAATTTGATCATTTGTGGCTTATTTATACTTAGTCCAGTCATAAACGACCTCTATCTATACATTTTGACTTACTTGGATCAAAATTTCAATGACTTGTAAAGTCATGACTCTCATGTTGAAAAATCGAAAATTTTCAAAAAATGTTTTTCCTATCGAAAAATTTGATCATTTTTGGCTTATTTATACTTAGTCCAGTCATAAATGACCACCATGGATATAATATTGACTAACTTGGATCAAAATTTCAATGATTTGTATAGTCATGACTCTCATGTTGAATAATCGAATATTTTTAGAAAATGTTTTTTCAATCGAAAAATGTCAAATTTGATCATTTTTGGCTTATTTATACTTAGTCTAGTCAAAAGCAAACTCTATGTATACATTTTGACTTACTTGGATCAAAATTTCAATGATTTGTATAGTCATGACATTCTAGTTGAAAAATCGAAAATTTTCAAGAAATGTTTTTTCTATCGAAAAATGTCAAATTTGATCATTTTGGGCTTATTTATACTTAGTCCAGTCATAAAGAACCTCTATGTATACATTTTGATATACTTGGATCAAAATTTCAATGATTTGTATAGTCATGTTATTCTAGTTGAAAAATCGAAAATTTTCAAAAAATGTTTTTTCTATCGAAAAATGTCAAATTTGATCATTTTTTTCTTATTTATACTTAGTCCAGTCATTAAGGACCTCTATGTATACATTTGAACTTACTTGGATCAAAATTTCAATGATTTGTATAGTCATGACTCTCATGTTGAAAAATCGAAAATTTTTAGAAAATGTTTTTTCTATCAAAAAATGTCAAATTTGATCATTTTTGGCTTATTTATACTTGGTCCAGTCATAAGCGACCTCTATGTATACATTTTGACTTACTTGGATCAAAATTTCAATGATTTGTATAGTCACGACTCTCATGTTGAAAAATCGAAAATTTTCAAAAAATGATTTTTCTATCGAAAAATGTCAAATTTGATCATTTTTCTCTTATTTATACTTAATACACTCATAAACGACCTCTATGTATACATTTTAACCTACTTGGATCAAAATTTCAATGATTTGTATAGTCATGACATTCTAGTTGAAAAATCGAAAATTTTCAAAAAATGTTTTTTCTATCGAAAAATGTAAAACTTGATCATTTTTGGCTTATTTATACTTAGTCCAGTCATAAACAAATTTTATGTATACATTTAGACTTACTTGAATCAAAATTTCAATTATTTGTATAGTCATGACTTTCTAGTTGAAAAATCGAAAATTTTCAAAAAAGGTTTTTCTATCGAAAAATGTCAAATTTGATCATTTTTGGCTTATTTATAATTAGTCCAGTCATAAAGAAACTCTATGTATACATTTTGACATACTTGGATCAAAATTTCAATGATTTGTATAGTCATGACTCTTATGTTGAAAAATCAAAAATTTTCAAAAAATGTTTTTTCTATCGAAAAATGTCAAATTTGATCATATTTGGCTTATTTATACTTATTTCAGTCAAAAGCGACCTCTATGTATACATTTTGACTTACTTGGATCAAAATTTCAATGAATTGTATAGTCATGACATTCTAGTTGAAAAATCGAAAATTTTCAAAACATGTTTTTTCTATCGAAAAATGTCAAATTTGATTATTTTTGGCTTATTTATACTTAGTCCAGTCATAAAGGACCTTTATGTATACTTTTGGACTTACTTGGATCAAAATTTCAATGATTTGTATAGTCATGACTCTCATGTTGAAAAATCGAAAATTTTCAAAAAATGTTTTTTCTATCGAATAATGTCAAATTTGTTCATTTTTGGCTTATTTATACTTAGTCCAGTCATAAAGAACCTCTATGTATACATTTTGACTTACTTGGATAAAAAAATTCAATGATTTGTATAGTCATGACATTCTAGTTGAAAAATCGAAAATTTTCAAAAAATGTTTTTTCTATCGAAAAATGTCAAATTTGATCATTTTTGGCTTATTTATGCTTAGTCCAGTCATAAAGAACCTCTATGTATACATTTGGACTTACTTGGATCAAAATTTCAATGATTTGTATAGTCATGACTCTTATGTTGAAAAATCGAAAATTTTTAGAAAATGATTTTTCTATCAAAAAATGTCAAATTTGATCATTTTTGGCTTATTTATACTTAGTCCAGTCATAAAGAACCTCTATGTATACATTTGGACTTACTTGGATCAAAATTTCAATGATTTGTATAGTCATGACTCTTATGTTGAAAAATCGAAAATTTTTAGAAAATGATTTTTCTATCAAAAAATGTCAAATTTGATCATTTTTGGCTTATTTATACTTAGTCCAGTCATAAGCGACCTCTATGTATACATTTTGACTTACTTGGATCAAAATTTCAATGATTTGTATAGTCACGACTCTCATGTTGAAAAATCGAAAATTTTAAAAAAATGATTTTTCTATCGAAAAATGTCAAATTTGATCATTTTTCTCTTATTTATACTTAGTCCAGTATTAAAGGACCGCTATGTATACATTTTGACTTACTTGGATCAAAATTTCAATGATTTGTATAGTCATGACTCTCATGTTGAAAAATCAAAAATTTTCAAAAAATGTTTTTTCTATCGAAAAAGGTCAAATTTGATCATTTTTGGCTTATTTATACTTAGTCCAGTCATAAACGACCTCTATGTATACCTTTTGACTTACTTGGATCAAAATTTCAATGATTTGTATAGTCATGACATTCTAGTTGAAAAATCGAAAATTTTCAAAAAAATGTTTTTTCTATCGAAAATGTCAAATTTGATCATTTTTGGCTTATTTATACTTAGTCCAGTCATAAAGAACCTCTATGTATACATTTTGACTTACTTGGATCAAAATTTCAATGATTTTTATAGTCATGACTCTCATGTTGAAAAATCTAAAATTTTCAAAAAATGTTTTTTCTATCGAAAAATGTCAAATTTGATCATTTTTGGCTTATTTATACTTAGTGCAGTCATAAACGACCTCTATGTATACATTTTGACTTGCTTGGATCAAAATTTCAATGATTTGTCTAGTCATGACTTTCTAGTTGAAAAATCGAAAATTTTCAAAAAATGTTTTTTCTATCGAAAATGTCAAATTTAATCATTTTTGTCTTATTTATACTTAGTCCAGTCATAAAGAACCTCTATGTATACATTTTGACTTACTTGGATCAAAATTTCAATGATTTGTATAGTCATGACATTCTAGTTGAAAAATCGACAATTTTCAAAAAATGTTTTTTTCTATCGAAAATGTCAAATTTGATCATTTTTGGCTTATTTATACTTAATCCAGTCATAAACGACCTCTATGTATACCTTTTGATTTACTTGGATCAAAATTTCAATGATTTGTATAGTCATGACTCTCATGTTGAAAAATCAAAAATTTTCAAAAAATGTTTTTTTCTATCGAAAAATGTCAAATTTGATCATATTTGGCTTATTTATACTTATTTCAGTCATAAGCGACCTCTATGTATACATTTTGACTTACTTGGATCAAAATTTCAATGAATTGTGTAGTCATGACATTCTAGTTGAAAAATCGAAAATTTTCAAAACATGTTTTTTCTATCGAAAAATGTCAAATTTGATTATTTTTGGCTTATTTATACTTAGTCCAGTCATAAAGGACCTTTATGTATACTTTTGGACTTACTTGGATCAAAATTTCGATGATTTGTATAGTCATGACTCTCATGTTGAAAAATCGAAAATTTTCAAAAAATGTTTTTTCTATCGAAAAATGTCAAATTTGATCATTTTTGGCTTATTTATACTTAGTCCAGTCATAAACGACCTATATGTATACATTTTGACTTACTTGGATCAAAATTTCAATGATTTGTATAGTCATGACATTCTAGTTGAAAAATCGAAAATTTTCAAAAAATGTTTTTCTATCGAAAATGTCAAATTTGATCATTTTTGGCTTATTTATACTTAGTCTAGTCATAAAGAACCTCTATGTATACATTTTGACTTACTTGGATCAAAATTTTAATGATTTGTATAGTCATGACATTCTAGTTGAAAAATCGACAATTTTCAAAAAATGTTTTTTCTATCGAAAATGTCAAATTTGATCATTTTTGGCTTATTTATACTTAATCCAGTCATAAACGACCTCTATGTATACCTTTTGATTTACTTGGATCAAAATTTCAATGATTTGTATAGTCATGACTCTCATGTTGAAAAATCGAAAATTTTCAAAAAATTTTTTTTCTGTCGAAAAATGTCAAATTTGATCATTTTTGGCTTATTTATACTTAGTCCAGTCATAAACGACCTCTATGTATACATTTTGACTTACTTGGATCAAAATTTCAATGATTTGTATAGTCATGACATTCTAGTTGTAAAATCGGAAATTTTCAAAAAATGTTTTTTCTATCGAAAAATGTCAAATTTGATCATTTTTGGCTTATTTATACTTAGTCCAGTCATAAAAAACCTCTATGTATACAATTTGACTTATTTGGATCAAAATTTCAATGATTTGTATGGTCAAGACTCTCATGTTGAAAAATCGATAATTTTCAAAAAATGTTGTTTCAATCGAAAAATGTCAAATTTGATCATTTTTGGCTTATTTATACTTAGTCCAGTCATAAACGACCTCTATGTCTACATTTTGACTTACTTGGATCAAAATTTCAATGATTTGTATAGTCATGACATTCTAGTTGAAAAATCGACAATTTTCAAAAAATGTTTTTTCTATCGAAAATGTCAAATTTGATCATTTTTGGCTTATTTATACTTAATCCAGTCATAAACGACCTCTATGTATACCTTTTGATTTACTTGGATCAAAATTTCAATGATTTGTATAGTCATGACTCTCATGTTGAAAAATCAAAAATTTTCAAATATGTTTTTTCTATCGAAAAATGTCAAATTTGATCATATTTGGCTTATTTATACTTATTTCAGTCATAAGCGACCTCTATGTATACATTTTGACTTACTTGTATCAAAATTTCAATGAATTGTATAGTCATGACATTCTAGTTGAAAAATCGAAAATTTTCAAAACATGTTTTTTCTATCGAAAAATGTCAAATTTGATTATTTTTGGCTTATTTATACTTAGTCCAGTCATAAAGGACCTTTATGTATACTTTTGGACTTACTTGGATCAAAATTTCAATGATTTGTATAGTCATGACTCTCATGTTGAAAAATCGAAAATTTTCAAAAAATGTTTTTTCTATCGAAAAATGTCAAATTTGATCATTTTTGGCTTATTTATACTTAGTGCAGTCATAAACGACCTCTATGTATACATTTTGACTTACTTGGATCAAAATTTCAATGATTTGTATAGTCATGACATTCTAGTTGAAAAATCGAAAATTTTCAAAAAATGTTTTTTCTATCGAAAATGTCAAATTTGATCATTTTTGGCTTATTTATACTTAGTCTAGTCATAAAGAACCTCTATGTATACATTTTGACTTACTTGGATCAAAATTTCAATGATTTGTATAGTCATGACATTCTAGTTGAAAAATCGACAATTTTCAAAAAATGTTTTTTCTATCGAAAATGTCAAATTTGATCATTTTTGGCTTATTTATACTTAATCCAGTCATAAACGACCTCTATGTATACCTTTTGATTTACTTGGATCAAAATTTCAATGATTTGTATGGTCAAGACTCTCATGTTGAAAAATCGAAAATTTTCAAAAAATGTTTTTTCAATCGAAAAATGTCAAATTTGATCATTTTTGGCTTATTTATACTTAGTCCAGTCATAATGGACCTCTATGTATACATTTTGACTTACTTGGATCAAAATTTCAATGATTTGTATAGTCATGACATTCTAGTTGAAAAATCGAAAATATTCAAAAAATGTTTTTTCTATCGAAAAATGTCAAATTTGATCATTCGTGGCTTATTTATACTTAGTCCAGTCATAAACGACCTCTTTGTATACACTTTGACTTACTTGGATCAAAATTTTAATGATTTGTATAGTCATGACTCTCATGTTGAAAAATCAAAAATTTTCAAAAAATGTTTTTTCTATCGAAAAATGTCAAATTTGATTATTTTTGGCTTATTTATACTTAGTCCAGTCATGAACGACCTCTACGTATACATTTTGACTTACTTGGATCAAAATTTCAATGAATTGTATAGTCATGACTTTCTAGTTGAAAAATCGAAAATTTTCAAAAAAGGTTAGCCTATCGAAAAATGTCAAATTTGATCATTTTTGGCTTATTTATACTTAGTCCAGTCATAAAGAACCTCTATGTATACATTTTGACTTACTTGGATCAAAATTTCAATGATTTGTATAGTCATGACATTCTAGTTGAAAAATCGAAAAATTTCAAAAAATGTTTTTTTTATCGAAAAATGTCAAATTTGATCATTTTTGGCTTATTTATACTTAGTCCAGTCATAAACGACCTCTATGTATAATTTTAGACTTACTTGGATCAAAATTTCAATGATTTGTATAGTCATGACATTCTAGTTGAAAAATCGAAAATTTTCAAAAAATGTATTTTCAATCGAAAAATGTCAAATTTGGTCATTTTTGGCTTATTTATACTTAGTCCAGTCATAAAGAACCTCTATGTATACATTTTGACTTACTTGGATCAAAATTTCAATGATTTGTATAGTCATGACTCTCATGTTGAAAAATCGAAAATTTTCAAATAATGTTTTTTCAATCGAAAAATGTCAAATTTGATCATTTTGGCTTATTTATACTTAGTCCAGTCATAAACGACCTCTATGTATAATTTTTGACTTACTTGGATCAAAATTTCAATGATTTGTATAGTCATGACATTCTAGTTGAAAAATCGAAAATTTTCAAAAAATGTTTTTTCTATCGAAAAATGTCAAATTTGATCATTTTTGGCTTATTTATACTTAATCCAGTCATAAAGAACCTCTATGTATACATTTTGACTTACTTGGATCAACATTTCAATGATTTGTATAGTCGTGACATTCTAGTTGAAAAATCGACAATTTTCAAAAAATGTTTTTTCTATCGAAAAATGTCAAATTTGATCATTTTTGGCTTATTTATACTTAATGCAGTCATAAACGACCTCTATGTATACCTTTTGACTTACTTGGATCAAAATTTCAATGATTTGTATAGTCATGACTCTCATGTTGAAAAATCAAAAATTTTCAAAAAATGTTTTTTCTATCGAAAATGTCAAATTTGATCATTTTTGGCTTATTTATACTTAGTCCAGTCATAAACGACCTCTATGTATAATTTTTGACTTACTTGGATCAAAATTATTATGATTTGTATAGTCATGACATTCTAGTTGAAAAATCGAAAATTTTCAAAAAATTTTTTTTCTATCGAAAAATGTCAAATTTGATCATTTTTGGCTTGTTTATACTTAGTCCAGTCATAAACGACCTCTACGTATACATTTTGACTTACTTGGATCAAAATTTCAATTATTTGTATAGTCATGACTTTCTAGTTGAAAAATCGAAAATTTTCAAAACAGGTTTTTCTATCGAAAAATGTCAAATTTGATCATTTTGGCTTATGTATACTTAGTCCAGTCATAAAGGACCTCTGTGTATACATTTTGACTTACTTGGATCAAAATTTCAATGATTTGTATAATCATGACTCACACGTTGAAAAATCGAAAATTTTAAAAAAATGTTTTTTCTATCGAAAAATGTCAAATTTGATCATTTTTGGCTTATTTATACTTAGTGCAGGCATAAGCGACCTCTATGTATACATTTTGACTTACTTGGATCAAAATTTCAATGATTTGTATAGTCATGACATTCTAGTTGAAAAATCGAAAATTTTCAAAAAATGTTTTTTCTATCGAAAAATGTCAAATTTGATCATTTTTGGCTTATTTATACTTAGTCCAGTCATAAAGGACCTCTTTGTATACATTTTGGCTTACTTGGATCAAAATTTCAATGATTTGTATAGTCATGACATTCTAGTTGTAAAATCGGAAATTTTCAAAAAATGTTTTTTCTATCGAAAATGTCAAAATTGATCATTTTTGGCTTATTAATACTTAGTCCAGTCATAAATGACCTCTATGTATACATTTTGACTTACTTGGATCAAAATTTCAATGATTTGTATAGTCATGACTCTCATGTTGAAAAATCGAAAATTTTCAAAAAAAGTTTTTTCAATCGAAAAATGTCAAATTTGATCATTTTTGGCTTATTTATACTTAGTCCAGTCATAAACGACCTCCATGTATACATTTTGACTTACTTGGATCAAAATTTCAATGATTTGTATAGTCATAACTCTCATGTTGAAAAATCGAAAATTTTCAAAAAATTTTTTTTCTATCGAAAAATGTCAAATTTGATCATTTTTGGCTTATTTATACTTAGCCCAGTCATAAACGACCTCTATGTATACATTTTGACTTACTTGGATCAAAATTTCAATGATTTGTACAGTCATGACATTCTAGTTGTAAAATCGGAAATTTTCAAAAAATGTTTTTTCTATCGAAAATGTCAAATTTGTTTATTTTTGGCTTATTTATACTTAGTCCAGTCATAAAGGACCTTTATGTATACATTTGGACTTACTTGGATCAAAATTTCAATGATTTGTATAGTCATGACTCTCATGTTGAAAAATCGAAAATATTCAAAAAATATTTTTTCTATCGAAAAATGTCAAATTGGATCATTTGTTTCTTATTTATACTTAGCCCAGTCATAAACGACCTCTATGTATACATTTTGACTTACTTGGATCAAAATTTCAATGATTTGTATAGTCATGACATTCTAGTTGAAAAATCGAAAATTTTCAAAAAATGTTTTTTCTATCGAAAAATGTCAAACTTTATCAGTTTTGGCTTATTTATACTTAGTTCAGTCATAAAGGACCCCTATGTATACATTTTGACTTACTTGGATCAAAATTTCAATGATTTGTATAGTCATAACTCTCATGTTGAAAAATCGAAAATTTTCAAAAAATTTTTTTTCTATCAAACATGTCAAATATGATCATTTTTGGCTTATTTATACTTAGTCCACTCATAAACGACCTCTATGTATACATTTTGACTTACTTGGATCAAAATTTCAATTATTTGTATAGTCATGACTTTCTAGTTGAAAAATCGAAAATTTTCAAAACAGGTTTTTCTATCGAAAAATGTCAAATTTGATCATTTTGGCTTATGTATACTTAGTCCAGTCATAAAGGACCTCTATGTATACATTTTGAGTTACTTGGATCAAAATTTCAATGATTTGTATAGTCATGACATTCTAGTTGTAAAATCGGAAATTTTCAAAAAATGTTTTTTCTATCGAAAAATGTCAAATTTGATCATTTTTGGCTTATTTATGCTTAGTCCGGTCATAAAAGACCTCTATGTATACAATTTGACTTATTTGGATCAAAATTTCAATGGTTTGTATGGTCAAGACTCTCATGTTGAAACATCGAAAATTTTCAAAAAATGTTTTTTCAAGCGAAAAATGTCAAATTTGATCATTTTTGGAATATTTATGCTTAGTCCAGTCATAGACTACCTCTATGTATACATTTTGACTTACTTGGATCAAAATTTCAATGATTTGTATAGTCATGACATTCTAGTTGAAAAATCGAAAATTTTCAAAAAATGTTTTTTCTATCGAAAAATGTCAAATTTTATCATTTTTGGCTTATTTATATTTAGTCCAGTCATAAAGGACCTCTGTGTATACATTTTGACTTACTTGGATCAAAATTTCAATGATTTGTATAATCATGACTCACATGTTGAAAAATCGAAAATTTTAAAAAAATGTTTTTTCTATCGAAAAATGTCAAATTTGATCATTTTTGGCTTATTTATACTTAGTGCAGGCATAAGCGACCTCTATGTATACATTTTGACTTACTTGGATCAAAATTTCAATGATTTGTATAGTCATGACATTCTAGTTGGAAAATCGAAAATTTTCAAAAAATGTTTTTTCTATCGAAAAATGTCAAATTTGATCATTTTTGGCTTATTTATACTTAGTCCAGTCATAAAGGACCTCTATGTATACATTTTGGCTTACTTGGATCAAAATTTCAATGATTTGAATAGTCATGACATTCTAGTTGTAAAATCGGAAATTTTCAAAAAATGTTTTTTCTATCGAAAATGTCAAAATTGATCATTTTTGGCTTATTAATACTTAGTCCAGTCATAAATGACCTCTATGTATACATTTTGACTTACTTGGATCAAAATTTCAATGATTTGTATAGTCATGACTCTCATGTTGAAAAATCGAAAATTTTCAAAAAAAGTTTTTTCAATCGAAAAATGTCAAATTTGATCATTTTTGGCTTATTTATACTTAGTCCAGTCATAAACGACCTCCATGTATACATTTTGACTTACTTGGATCAAAATTTCAATGATTTGTATAGTCATAACTCTCATGTTGAAAAATCGAAAATTTTCAAAAAATTTTTTTTCTATCGAAAAATGTCAAATTTGATCATTTTTGGCTTATTTATACTTAGCCCAGTCATAAACGACCTCTATGTATACATTTTGACTTACTTGGATCAAAATTTCAATGATTTGTACAGTCATGACATTCTAGTTGTAAAATCGGAAATTTTCAAAAAATGTTTTTTCAATCGAAAATGTCAAATTTGTTTATTTTTGGCTTATTTATACTTAGTCCAGTCATAAAGGACCTTTATGTATACATTTGGACTTACTTGGATCAAAATTTCAATGATTTGTATAGTCATGACTCTCATGTTGAAAAATCGAAAATATTCAAAAAATATTTTTTCTATCGAAAAATGTCAAATTGGATCATTTGTGGCTTATTTATACTTAGCCCAGTCGTAAACGACCTCTATGTATACATTTTGACTTACTTGGATCAAAATTTCAATGATTTGTATAGTCATGACATTCTAGTTGAAAAATCGAAAATTTTCAAAAAATGTTTTTTCTATCGAAAAATGTCAAACTTTATCAGTTTTGGCTTATTTATACTTAGTTCAGTCATAAAGGGCCCCTATGTATACATTTTGACTTACTTGGATCAAAATTTCAATGATTTGTATAGTCATGACATTCTAGTTGTAAAATCTGAAAATTTTCAAAAAATAATTTTTCTATCAAACATGTCAAATATGATCATTTTTGGCTTATTTATACTTAGTCCACTCATAAACGACCTCTATGTATACATTTTGACTTACTTGGATCAAAATTTCAATGATTTGTATAGTCATGACATTCTAGTTGAAAAATCGAATATTTTCAAAAAATGTTTTTTCTATCGATAAATGTCAAATTTGATCATTTTTGGCTTATTTATACTTAGTCCAGTCATAAACAAACTCTATGTATACATTTTGACTTACTTGGATCAAAATTTCAATGATTTGTATAATCATGACTCTCATGTTAAAAAATCGAAAATTTTCAAAAAATGTTTTTTCTATCGAAAAATGTCAAATTTGATCATTTTTGGCTAATTTATACTTAATCCAGTCATCAACGACCTCTATGTATAAATTTTGACTTACTTGGATCAAAATTTCAATGATTTGTATAGTCATGACATTCTAGTTGAAAAATCGAAAATTTTCAAAAAATGTTTTTTCTATCGAAAAATGTCAAATTTGATCATTTTTGGCTTATTTATACTGAATCCAGTCATAAAGAACCTCTATGTATACATTTTGACTTACTTGGATCAAAATTTCAATGATTTGTATAGTCATGACATTCTAGTTGAAAAATCCACAATTTTCAAAAAATGTTTTTTCTATCGAAAATGTCAAATTTGATTATTTTTGGCTTATTTATACTTAGTCCAGTCATAAAGGACCTTTATGTATACATTTGGACTTACTTGGATCAAAATTTCAATGATTTGTATAGTCATGACTCTCATGTTGAAAAATCGAAAATATTCAAAAAATGTTTTTTCTATCGAAAAATGTCAAATTTGATCATTTGTGGCTTATTTATACTTAGTCCTGTCATAAACGACCTCTATGTATACATTTTAAATTTACTTGGATCAAAATTTCAATGATTTGTACAATCATGACTCTCATGTTAAAAAATCGAAAATTTTCAAAAAATGTTTTGTCTATCGAAAAATGTCAAATTTGATCATTTTTGGCTAATTTATACTTAATCCAGTCATCAACGACCTCTATGTATAATTTTTGACTTACTTGGATCAAAATTTCAATGATTTGTATAGTCATGACATTCTAGTTGAAAAATCGAAAATTTTCAAAAAATGTTTTTTCTATCGAAAAATGTCAAATTTGATCATTTTTGACTAATTTATACTTAATCCAGTCATCAACGACCTCTATGTATAATTTTTGACTTACTTGGATCAAAATTTCAATGATTTGTATAGTCATGACATTCTAGTTGAAAAAACGAAAATTTTCAAAAAATGTTTTTTCTATCGAAAAATGTCAAATTTGATCATTTTTGGTTTATTTATACTTAGTCCAGTCATAAACGACCTCTTTGTATACATTTTGACTTACTTGGATCAAAATTTCAATGATTTGTATAGTCATGACATTCTAGTTGAAAAATCGACAATTTTCAAAAAATGTTTTTTCTATCGAAAAATATCAAATTTGATCATTTTTGGCTTATTTATACTTAATCCAGTCATAAACGACCTCTATGTATACCTTTTGACTTACTTGGATCAAAATTTCAATGATTTGTATAGTCATGACTCTCATGTTGAAAAATCGAAAATTTTCAAAAAATTTTTTTTCTATCGAAAAATGTCAAATTTGATCATTTTTGGCTTATTTATACTTTGTCCAGTCATAAACGACCTCTACGTATACATTTTGACTTACTTGGATCAAAATTTCAATTATTTGTATAGTCATGACATTCTAGTTGAAAAATCGAAAATTTTCAAAAAATGATTTTTTTTTTTGGAAAAATGTCAAATTTGATCATTTTTGGCTTATTTATACTTAGTCCAGTCATAAAGGATCTCTATGTATACATTTTGACTTACTTGGATCAAAATTTCAATGATTTGTATAGTCATGACTCTCATGTTGAATAATCGAAAATTTTCAAAAAATGTTTTTTCTATCAAAGTTTGTCAAATTTGATCATTTTTGGCTTATTTATACTTAGTGCAGTCATAAACGACCTCTATGTATACATTTTGACTTACTTGGATCAAAATTTCAATGATTTGTATAGTCATGACATTCTAGTTGAAAAATCTAAAATTTTCAAAAATGTTTTTTCTATCGAAAAATGTCAAATTTGATCATTTTTGGCTTATTTATACTTAGTCCAGTCATAAACAAACTCTATGTATACATTTTGACTTACTTGGATCAAAATTTCACTGATTTGTATAGTCATGACTCTCATGTTGAAAAATCTAAAACTTTCAAAAAAATGTTTTTTCTATCGAAAAATGTCAAATTTGATCATTTTTGGCTTATTTATTCTTAGTGCAGTCATAAACGACCTCTATGTATACATTTTGACTTACTTGAATCAAAATTTCAATGATTTGTAAAGTCAATACATTCTAGTTGAAAAATCGAAAATTTCAAAAAATGTTTTTTCTATCGAAAAATGTCAAATTTGATCATTTTTGGCTTCTTTATATTTATTCCAGTCATAAAGGACCTCTTTGTGTACATTTTGACTTACTTGGATCAAAATTTCAATGATTTGTATAGTCATGACTCTCATGTTGAAAAATCGAAAATTTTCAAAAAATGTTTTTTCTATCGAAAAATGTCAAATTTGATCATTTTTGGCTTATTTATACTTAGTCCAGTCATAAACGACCTCTATGTATACATTTTGACTTACTTGGATCAAAATTTCTATGATTTGTATAGTCATGACATTCTAGTTGAAAAATCGAAAATTTTCAAAAAATGTTTTTTCAATCGAAAAATGTCAAATTTGATCATTTTTGGCTTATTTATACTTAGTCCAGTCATAAAGAACCTCTTTGTATACATTTTGATATACTTGTATCAAAATTTCAATGATTTGTGTATTCATGACTCTCATGTTGAAAAATCTAAAATTTTCAAAAAATGTTTTTTCTTTCGAAAAATGTCAAATTTGATCATTTTTTGCTTATTTATACTTAGTCCAGTCATAAACGACCTGTATGTATACCTTTTTACTTACTTGGATCAAAATTTCAATGATTTGTATAGTCATGACATTCTAGTTGAAAAATCGACAATTTTAAAAAAATGTTTTTTCTATCGAAAATGTCAAATTTGATTATTTTTGGCTTATTTATACTTAGTCCAGTCATAAAGGACCTTTATGTATACATTTGGACTTACTTGGATCAAAATTTCAATGATTTGTATAGTCATGACTCTCATGTTGAAAAATCGAAAATATTCAAAAAATGTTTTTTTCTATCGAAAAATGTCAAATTTGATCATTTGTGGCTTATTTATACTTAGTCCTGTCATAAACGACCACTATGTATACATTTTAAATTTACTTGGATCAAAATTTCAATGATTTGTACAATCATGACTCTCATGTTAAAATATCGAAAATTTTCAAAAAATGTTTTGTCTATCGAAAAATGTCAAATTTGATCATTTTTGGCTAATTTATACTTAATCCAGTCATCAACGACCTCTATGTATAATTTTTGACTTACTTGGATCAAAATTTCAATGATTTGTATAGTCATGACATTCTAGTTGAAAAATCGAAAATTTTCAAAAAATGTTTTTTCTATCGAAAAATGTCAAATTTGATCATTTTTGGCTTATTTATACTAAGTCCAGTCATAAAGAAACTCTTTGTATACATTTTGACTTACTTGGATCAAAATTTCAATGATTTGTATAGTCATGACATTCTAGTTGAAAAATCGACAATTTTCAAAAAATGTTTTTTCTATCGAAAATGTCAAATTTGATTATTTTTGGCTTATTTATACTTAGTCCAGTCATAAAGGACCTTTATGTATACATTTGGACTTACTTGGATCAAAATTTCAATGATTTGTATAGTCATGACTCTCATGTTGAAAAATCGAAAATATTCAAAAAATGTTTTTTCTATCGAAAAATGTCAAATTTGATCATTTTTGACTAATTTATACTTAATCCAGTCATCAACGACCTCTATGTATAATTTTTGACTTACTTGGATCAAAATTTCAATGATTTGTATAGTCATGACATTCTAGTTGAAAAAACGAAAATTTTCAAAAAATGTTTTTTCTATCGAAAAATGTCAAATTTGATCATTTTTGGTTTATTTATACTTAGTCCAGTCATAAACGACCTCTTTGTATACATTTTGACTTACTTGGATCAAAATTTCAATGATTTGTATAGTCATGACATTCTAGTTGAAAAAATCGACAATTTTCAAAAAATGTTTTTTCTATCGAAAAATATCAAATTTGATCATTTTTGGCTTATTTATACTTAATCCAGTCATAAACGACCTCTATGTATACCTTTTGACTTACTTGGATCAAAATTTCAATGATTTGTATAGTCATGACTCTCATGTTGAAAAATCGAAAATTTTCAAAAAATTTTTTTTCTATCGAAAAATGTCAAATTTGATCATTTTTGGCTTATTTATACTTTGTCCAGTCATAAACGACCTCTACGTATACATTTTGACTTACTTGGATCAAAATTTCAATTATTTGTATAGTCATGACATTCTAGTTGAAAAATCGAAAATTTTCAAAAAATGATTTTTTTTTTTGGAAAAATGTCAAATTTGATCATTTTTGGCTTATTTATACTTAGTCCAGTCATAAAGGATCTCTATGTATACATTTTGACTTACTTGGATCAAAATTTCAATGATTTGTATAGTCATGACTCTCATGTTGAATAATCGAAAATTTTCAAAAAATGTTTTTTCTATCAAAGTTTGTCAAATTTGATCATTTTTGGCTTATTTATACTTAGTGCAGTCATAAACGACCTCTATGTATACATTTTGACTTACTTGGATCAAAATTTCAATGATTTGTATAGTCATGACATTCTAGTTGAAAAATCTAAAATTTTCAAAAAATGTTTTTTCTATCGAAAAATGTCAAATTTGATCATTTTTGGCTTATTTATACTTAGTCCAGTCATAAACAAACTCTATGTATACATTTTGACTTACTTGGATCAAAATTTCACTGATTTGTATAGTCATGACTCTCATGTTGAAAAATCTAAAACTTTCAAAAAATGTTTTTTCTATCGAAAAATGTCAAATTTGATCATTTTTGGCTTATTTATTCTTAGTGCAGTCATAAACGACCTCTATGTATACATTTTGACTTACTTGAATCAAAATTTCAATGATTTGTAAAGTCAATACATTCTAGTTGAAAAATCGAAAATTTTCAAAAAATGTTTTTTCTATCGAAAAATGTCAAATTTGATCATTTTTGGCTTCTTTATATTTATTCCAGTCATAAAGGACCTCTTTGTGTACATTTTGACTTACTTGGATCAAAATTTCAATGATTTGTATAGTCATGACTCTCATGTTGAAAAATCGAAAATTTTCAAAAAATGTTTTTTCTATCGAAAAATGTCAAATTTGATCATTTTTGGCTTATTTATACTTAGTCCAGTCATAAACGACCTCTATGTATACATTTTGACTTACTTGGATCAAAATTTCTATGATTTGTATAGTCATGACATTCTAGTTGAAAAATCGAAAATTTTCAAAAAATGTTTTTTCAATCGAAAAATGTCAAATTTGATCATTTTTGGCTTATTTATACTTAGTCCAGTCATAAAGAACCTCTTTGTATACATTTTGATATACTTGTATCAAAATTTCAATGATTTGTGTATTCATGACTCTCATGTTGAAAAATCTAAAATTTTCAAAAAATGTTTTTTCTTTCGAAAAATGTCAAATTTGATCATTTTTTGCTTATTTATACTTAGTCCAGTCATAAACGACCTGTATGTATACCTTTTTACTTACTTGGATCAAAATTTCAATGATTTGTATAGTCATGACATTCTAGTTGAAAAATCGAAAATTTTCAAAAAATGTTTTTTCTATCGAAAAATGTCAAATTTGATCATTTTTGGTTTATTTATACTTAGTCCAGTCATCAACAAACTCTATGTATACATTTTGACTTACTTGGATCAAAATTTCATTGATTTGTATAGTCATGACTCTCATGTTGAAAAATCGAAAATTTTCAAAAAATGTTTTTTCTATCGAAAAATGTCAAATTTGATCATTTTTGGCTTATTTATACTAAGTCCAGTCATAAAGAAACTCTTTGTATACATTTTGACTTACTTGGATCAAAATTTCAATGATTTGTATAGTCATGACATTCTAGTTGAAAAATCGACAATTTTCAAAAAATGTTTTTTCTATCGAAAATGTCAAATTTGATTATTTTTGGCTTATTTATACTTAGTCCAGTCATAAAGGACCTTTATGTATACATTTGGACTTACTTGGATCAAAATTTCAATGATTTGTATAGTCATGACTCTCATGTTGAAAAATCGAAAATATTCAAAAAATGTTTTTTCTATCGAAAAATGTCAAATTTGATCATTTTTGACTAATTTATACTTAATCCAGTCATCAACGACCTCTATGTATAATTTTTGACTTACTTGGATCAAAATTTCAATGATTTGTATAGTCATGACATTCTAGTTGAAAAAACGAAAATTTTCAAAAAATGTTTTTTCTATCGAAAAATGTCAAATTTGATCATTTTTGGTTTATTTATACTTAGTCCAGTCATAAACGACCTCTTTGTATACATTTTGACTTACTTGGATCAAAATTTCAATGATTTGTATAGTCATGACATTCTAGTTGAAAAAATCGACAATTTTCAAAAAATGTTTTTTCTATCGAAAAATATCAAATTTGATCATTTTTGGCTTATTTATACTTAATCCAGTCATAAACGACCTCTATGTATACCTTTTGACTTACTTGGATCAAAATTTCAATGATTTGTATAGTCATGACTCTCATGTTGAAATCCGAAAATTTTCAAAAAATTTTTTTTCTATCGAAAAATGTCAAATTTGATCATTTTTGGCTTATTTATACTTTGTCCAGTCATAAACGACCTCTACGTATACATTTTGACTTACTTGGATCAAAATTTCAATTATTTGTATAGTCATGACATTCTAGTTGAAAAATCGAAAATTTTCAAAAAATGATTTTTTTTTTTGGAAAAATGTCAAATTTGATCATTTTTGGCTTATTTATACTTAGTCCAGTCATAAAGGATCTCTATGTATACATTTTGACTTACTTGGATCAAAATTTCAATGATTTGTATAGTCATGACTCTCATGTTGAATAATCGAAAATTTTCAAAAAATGTTTTTTCTATCAAAGTTTGTCAAATTTGATCATTTTTGGCTTATTTATACTTAGTGCAGTCATAAACGACCTCTATGTATACATTTTGACTTACTTGGATCAAAATTTCAATGATTTGTATAGTCATGACATTCTAGTTGAAAAATCTAAAATTTTCAAAAAATGTTTTTTCTATCGAAAAATGTCAAATTTGATCATTTTTGGCTTATTTATTCTTAGTGCAGTCATAAACGACCTCTATGTATACATTTTGACTTACTTGAATCAAAATTTCAATGATTTGTAAAGTCAATACATTCTAGTTGAAAAATCGAAAATTTTCAAAAAATGTTTTTTCTATCGAAAAATGTCAAATTTGATCATTTTTGGTTTATTTATACTTAGTCCAGTCATAAACGACCTCTTTGTATACATTTTGACTTACTTGGATCAAAATTTCAATTATTTGTATAGTCATGACATTCTAGTTGAAAAATCGAAAATTTTCAAAAAATGATTTTTTTTTTTGGAAAAATGTCAAATTTGATCATTTTTGGCTTATTTATACTTAGTCCAGTCATAAAGGATCTCTATGTATACATTTTGACTTACTTGGATCAAAATTTCAATGATTTGTATAGTCATGACTCTCATGTTGAATAATCGAAAATTTTCAAAAAATGTTTTTTCTATCAAAGTTTGTCAAATTTGATCATTTTTGGCTTATTTATACTTAATCCAGTCATAAACGACCTCTATGTATACCTTTTGACTTACTTGGATCAAAATTTCAATGATTTGTATAGTCATGACTCTCATGTTGAAATCCGAAAATTTTCAAAAAATTTTTTTTCTATCGAAAAATGTCAAATTTGATCATTTTTGGCTTATTTATACTTTGTCCAGTCATAAACGACCTCTACGTATACATTTTGACTTACTTGGATCAAAATTTCAATTATTTGTATAGTCATGACATTCTAGTTGAAAAATCGAAAATTTTCAAAAAATGATTTTTTTTTTTGGAAAAATGTCAAATTTGATCATTTTTGGCTTATTTATACTTAGTCCAGTCATGAAGGATCTCTATGTATACATTTTGACTTACTTGGATCAAAATTTCAATTATTTGTATAGTCATGACATTCTAGTTGAAAAATCGAAAATTTTCAAAAAATGATTTTTTTTTTTGGAAAAATGTCAAATTTGATCATTTTTGGCTTATTTATACTTAGTCCAGTCATAAAGGATCTCTATGTATACATTTTGACTTACTTGGATCAAAATTTCAATGATTTGTATAGTCATGACTCTCATGTTGAAAAATCGAAAATTTTCAAAAAATGTTTTTTTCTATCGAAAAATGTCAAATTTGATCATTTTTGGCTTATTTATACTTAGTCCAGTCATAAACGACCTCTATGTATACATTTTGACTTACTTGGATCAAAATTTCTATGATTTGTATAGTCATGACATTCTAGTTGAAAAATCGAAAATTTTCAAAAAATGTTTTTTCAATCGAAAAATGTCAAATTTGATCATTTTTGGCTTATTTATACTTAGTCCAGTCATAAAGAACCTCTTTGTATACATTTTGATATACTTGTATCAAAATTTCAATGATTTGTGTATTCATGACTCTCATGTTGAAAAATCTAAAATTTTCAAAAAATGTTTTTTCTTTCGAAAAATGTCAAATTTGATCATTTTTTGCTTATTTATACTTAGTCCAGTCATAAACGACCTGTATGTATACCTTTTTACTTACTTGGATCAAAATTTCAATGATTTGTATAGTCATGACATTCTAGTTGAAAAATCGAAAATTTTCAAAAAATGTTTTTTCTATCGAAAAATGTCAAATTTGATCATTTTTGGTTTATTTATACTTAGCCCAGTCATAAACAAACTCTATGTATACATTTTGACTTACTTGGATCAAAATTTCATTGATTTGTATAGTCATGACTCTCATGTTGAAAAATCTAAAATTTTCAAAAAATGTTTTTTCTATCGAAAAATGTCAAATTTGTACATTTTTGGCTTATTTATACTAAGTCCAGTCATAATCGACCTGTAGGTATACCTTTTTACTTACTTGGATCAAAATTTCAATGATTTGTATAATCATGACATTCTAGTTGAAAAATCGAAAATTTTCAAAAAATGTTTTTTCTATCGAAAAATGTCAAATTTGATCATTTTTGGTTTATTTATACTTAGTCCAGTCATCAACAAACTCTATGTATACATTTTGACTTACTTGGATCAAAATTTCATTGATTTGTATAGTCATGACTCTCATGTTGAAAAATCGAAAATTTTCAAAAAATGTTTTTTCTATCGAAAAATGTCAAATTTGATCATTTTTGGCTTATTTATACTAAGTCCAGTCATAAAGAAACTCTTTGTATACATTTTGACTTACTTGGATCAAAATTTCAATGATTTGTATAGTCATGACATTCTAGTTGAAAAATCGACAATTTTAAAAAAATGTTTTTTCTATCGAAAATGTCAAATTTGATTATTTTTGGCTTATTTATACTTAGTCCAGTCATAAAGGACCTTTATGTATACATTTGGACTTACTTGGATCAAAATTTCAATGATTTGTATAGTCATGACTCTCATGTTGAAAAATCGAAAATATTCAAAAAATGTTTTTTCTATCGAAAAATGTCAAATTTGATCATTTTTGACTAATTTATACTTAATCCAGTCATCAACGACCTCTATGTATAATTTTTGACTTACTTGGATCAAAATTTCAATGATTTGTATAGTCATGACATTCTAGTTGAAAAAACGAAAATTTTCAAAAAATGTTTTTTCTATCGAAAAATGTCAAATTTGATCATTTTTGGTTTATTTATACTTAGTCCAGTCATAAACGACCTCTTTGTATACATTTTGACTTACTTGGATCAAAATTTCAATGATTTGTATAGTCATGACATTCTAGTTGAAAAAATCGACAATTTTCAAAAAATGTTTTTTCTATCGAAAAATATCAAATTTGATCATTTTTGGCTTATTTATACTTAATCCAGTCATAAACGACCTCTATGTATACCTTTTGACTTACTTGGATCAAAATTTCAATGATTTGTATAGTCATGACTCTCATGTTGAAATCCGAAAATTTTCAAAAAATTTTTTTTCTATCGAAAAATGTCAAATTTGATCATTTTTGGCTTATTTATACTTTGTCCAGTCATAAACGACCTCTACGTATACATTTTGACTTACTTGGATCAAAATTTCAATTATTTGTATAGTCATGACATTCTAGTTGAAAAATCGAAAATTTTCAAAAAATGATTTTTTTTTTTGGAAAAATGTCAAATTTGATCATTTTTGGCTTATTTATACTTAGTCCAGTCATAAAGGATCTCTATGTATACATTTTGACTTACTTGGATCAAAATTTCAATGATTTGTATAGTCATGACTCTCATGTTGAATAATCGAAAATTTTCAAAAAATGTTTTTTCTATCAAAGTTTGTCAAATTTGATCATTTTTGGCTTATTTATACTTAGTGCAGTCATAAACGACCTCTATGTATACATTTTGACTTACTTGGATCAAAATTTCAATGATTTGTATAGTCATGACATTCTAGTTGAAAAATCTAAAATTTTCAAAAAATGTTTTTTCTATCGAAAAATGTCAAATTTGATCATTTTTGGCTTATTTATTCTTAGTGCAGTCATAAACGACCTCTATGTATACATTTTGACTTACTTGAATCAAAATTTCAATGATTTGTAAAGTCAATACATTCTAGTTGAAAAATCGAAAATTTTCAAAAAATGTTTTTTCTATCGAAAAATGTCAAATTTGATCATTTTTGGCTTATTTATACTTAGTCCAGTCATAAACGACCTCTTTGTATACATTTTGACTTACTTGGATCAAAATTTCAATTATTTGTATAGTCATGACATTCTAGTTGAAAAATCGAAAATTTTCAAAAAATGATTTTTTTTTTTGGAAAAATGTCAAATTTGATCATTTTTGGCTTATTTATACTTAGTCCAGTCATAAAGGATCTCTATGTATACATTTTGACTTACTTGGATCAAAATTTCAATGATTTGTATAGTCATGACTCTCATGTTGAATAATCGAAAATTTTCAAAAAATGTTTTTTCTATCAAAGTTTGTCAAATTTGATCATTTTTGGCTTATTTATACTTAATCCAGTCATAAACGACCTCTATGTATACCTTTTGACTTACTTGGATCAAAATTTCAATGATTTGTATAGTCATGACTCTCATGTTGAAATCCGAAAATTTTCAAAAAATTTTTTTTCTATCGAAAAATGTCAAATTTGATCATTTTTGGCTTATTTATACTTTGTCCAGTCATAAACGACCTCTACGTATACATTTTGACTTACTTGGATCAAAATTTCAATTATTTGTATAGTCATGACATTCTAGTTGAAAAATCGAAAATTTTCAAAAAATGATTTTTTTTTTTGGAAAAATGTCAAATTTGATCATTTTTGGCTTATTTATACTTAGTCCAGTCATGAAGGATCTCTATGTATACATTTTGACTTACTTGGATCAAAATTTCAATTATTTGTATAGTCATGACATTCTAGTTGAAAAATCGAAAATTTTCAAAAAATGATTTTTTTTTTTGGAAAAATGTCAAATTTGATCATTTTTGGCTTATTTATACTTAGTCCAGTCATAAAGGATCTCTATGTATACATTTTGACTTACTTGGATCAAAATTTCAATGATTTGTATAGTCATGACTCTCATGTTGAAAAATCGAAAATTTTCAAAAAATGTTTTTTCTATCGAAAAATGTCAAATTTGATCATTTTTGGCTTATTTATACTTAGTCCAGTCATAAACGACCTCTATGTATACATTTTGACTTACTTGGATCAAAATTTCTATGATTTGTATAGTCATGACATTCTAGTTGAAAAATCGAAAATTTTCAAAAAATGTTTTTTCAATCGAAAAATGTCAAATTTGATCATTTTTGGCTTATTTATACTTAGTCCAGTCATAAAGAACCTCTTTGTATACATTTTGATATACTTGTATCAAAATTTCAATGATTTGTGTATTCATGACTCTCATGTTGAAAAATCTAAAATTTTCAAAAAATGTTTTTTCTTTCGAAAAATGTCAAATTTGATCATTTTTTGCTTATTTATACTTAGTCCAGTCATAAACGACCTGTATGTATACCTTTTTACTTACTTGGATCAAAATTTCAATGATTTGTATAGTCATGACATTCTAGTTGAAAAATCGAAAATTTTCAAAAAATGTTTTTTCTATCGAAAAATGTCAAATTTGATCATTTTTGGTTTATTTATACTTAGCCCAGTCATAAACAAACTCTATGTATACATTTTGACTTACTTGGATCAAAATTTCATTGATTTGTATAGTCATGACTCTCATGTTGAAAAATCTAAAATTTTCAAAAAATGTTTTTTCTATCGAAAAATGTCAAATTTGTACATTTTTGGCTTATTTATACTAAGTCCAGTCATAATCGACCTGTAGGTATACCTTTTTACTTACTTGGATCAAAATTTCAATGATTTGTATAATCATGACATTCTAGTTGAAAAATCGAAAATTTTCAAAAAATGTTTTTTCTATCGAAAAATGTCAAATTTGATCATTTTTGGCTTCTTTATACTTATTCCAGTCATAAAGGACCTCTATGCATACATTTTGACTTACTTGGGTCAAAATTTAAATGATTTGTATAGTCATGACTCTCATGTTGAAAAATCGAAAATTATCAAAAAATGTTTTTTCTATCGAAAAATGTCAAATTTGATCATTTTTGGCTTATTTATACTTAGTGCAGTCAGAAAGGACCTCTATGTATACGTTTTGACTTACTTGGATCAAAATTTCAATGATTTGTATAGTCATGACTCTCATGTTGAAAAATCGAAAATTTTCAAAAAATGTTTTTTCAATCGAAAAATGTCAAATTTGATATTTTTGGCTTATTTATGCTTAGTCCAATCATAAAATACCTCTATGTATACATTTTTACTTACTTGGATCAAAATTTCAATGATTTGTATAGTCATGACACTCATGTTGAAAAATCGAAAATATTCAAAAAAAGTTTTTTCTATCGAAAAATGTCAAATTTGATTATTTTTGGCTTATTTATTTTAAGTCCAGTCATAAAGGACCTCTTTGCATACATTTTGACTTACTTGGACCAAAATTTCAATGATTTGTATAGTCATGACTCTCATGTTGAAAAATCGAAAATTTTCAAATATGTTTTTTCTATCGAAAAATGTCAAATTTGATCATTTTTCGCTTATTTATACTTATTCCAGTCATAAAAAACCTATATGTATACATTTTGACTTACTTGGATCAAAATTTCAATGATTTGTATAGTCATGACACTCATGTTGAAAAATCGAAAATTTTCAAAAAAAGTTTTTTCTATCGAAAAATGTCAAATTTGATTATTTTTGGCTTATTTATTTTAAGTCCAGTCATAAAGGACCTCTTTGTATACATTTTGACTTACTTGGATCAAAATTTCAATGATTTGTATAGTCATGACATTCTAGTTGTAACAACGGAAATTTTCAAAAAATGTTTTTTCTATCGAAAAATGTCAAATTTGATCATTTTTTGCCTATTTATACTTAGTCCAGCCATAAACGACCTCTATGTATACATTTTGACTTACTTGGATCAAAAAATCAATGATTTGTATAGTCATGACATTCTAGTTGTAACATCGGAAATTTTCAAAAAATGTTTTTTCTATCGAAAAATGTCAAATTTGATCTTTTTTTGCTTATTTATACTTAGTCCAGTCGTAAACGACCTCTATGTTTACATTTTGACTTACTTGGATCAAAATTTCAATGATTTGTATAGTCATGACATTCTAGTTGAAAAATCGAAAATTTTCAAAAAACGTTTTTCTATCGAAAAATGTCAAATTTGATCTTTTTTGGCTTATTTATACTTAGTCCAGTCATAAAGGATATCTTTGTATACATTTTGACTTACTTGGATCAAAATTTCAATGATTTGTATAATCATGACTCTCATGTTGAAAAATCGAAAATTTTAAAAAAATCTTTTTTCTATCGAAAAATGTCAAATTTGATAATTTTTGGCTTATTTATACTTAGTCCAGTCATAAAGGACCTCTATGTATACATTTTGACTTACTTGGATCAAAATTTCAATGATTGGTATAGTCATGACATTCTAGTTGTAAAATCGGAAATATTCAAAAAATGTTTTTTCTATCGAAAAATGTCAAATTTGATCATTTTTGGCTTATTTATACTTAGTCCAGTCATAAAGGACCTCTATGTATACATTTTGACTTACTTAAATCAAAATTTCAATGTTTTGTATAGTCATGACTCTCATGTTGAAAAATCGAAAATTTTCAAAAAATGTTTTTTCTATCGAAAAATGTCGAATTTGATCATTTTTGGCTTATTTACACTTAGACTAGTCATAAAGGACCTCTATGTATACATTTTGACTTACTTGGATCAAAATTTCAATGATTTGTATAGTCATGACATTCTAGTTGAAAAATCGAAAATTTTCAAAAAATGTTTTTTCTATCGAAAAATGTCAAATTTGATCATTTTTATCTTATTAATACTTAGTAAAGTCATAAAGGACCTCTATGTATGCATTTTGACTTACTTGGATCAAAATTTCAATGATTTGTACAGTCATGACTCTCATGTTGAAAAGTCGAAAACTTTCAAAAAATGTTTTTTCTATCGAAAAATGTCAAATTGGATCATTTTTGGCTTATTTATACTTAGTCCAGTCATAAACCACCTCTATGTATACATTTTGACTTACTTGGATCAAAATTTCAATGATTTGTATAGTCATGACTCTCATGTTGAAAAATCGAAAATTTTCAAAAAATGTTATTTCTATCGAAAAATGTCAAATTTGATCATTTTTTGGCTTATTTATACTTATTCCAGTCATAAACGACCTCTATGTATACATTTTGACTTACTTGGATCAAAATTTCAATGATTTGTGCAGTCATGACAATCTAGTTGTAAAATCGGAAATTTTCAAAAAATGTTTTTTCTATCGAAAAATGTCAAATTTGATCATTTTTGGCTTCTTTATACTTAGGCCAGTCATAAAGGACCTCTTTGTATACATTTTGACTTACTTGGATCAAACTTTCAATGATTTGTACAGTTATGACTCTCATGTTGAAAAATCGAAAATTTTCAAAAAATATTTTTTCTATCGAAAAATGTCAAATTTGATCATTTTTGGCTTATTTATACTTAGTCCAGTCACAAAGAATCTCTATGTATACATTTTGACTTACTTGGATCAAAATTTCAATGATTTGTGCAGTCATGACAATCTAGTTGTAAAATCAGAAATTTACAAAAAATGTTTTTTCTATCGAAAAATGTCAAATTTGATCATTTTTGGCTTATTTATACTTATTCCAGTCATAAAGGACCTCTATGTATACATTTTGACTTACATGGATCAAAATTTCAATGATTTAAATAGTCATGACTCTCATGTTGAAAAATCGAAAATTTTCAAAAAATGTTTTTTTCTATCGAAAAATGTCCAATTTGATCATTTTTGGCTTATTTATACTTAGTTTAGTCATAAACCACCTCTACGTATACATTTAGACTTACTTGGATCAAACTTTCAATGATTTGTATAGTCATGACTCTCATGTTGAAAAATCGAAAATTTTCAAAAAATGTTTTTTCTATCGAAAAATGTCAAATTTGATCTTTTTTGGCTTATTTATACTTAGTCCAGTCATAAAAGATATCTATGTATACATTTTGACTTACTTGGATCAAAATTTCAATGATTTGTATAATCATGACTCTCATGTTGAAAAATCGAAAATTTAAAAAAAATCTTTTTTCTATCGAAAAATGTCAAATTTGATCATTTTTGGCTTATTCAAACTTAGTCCAGTCATAAAGGACCTCTATGTATACATTTTGACTTACTTGGATTAAAATTTCAATGATTTGTTTTGTCATGACTCTCATGTTGAAAAATCGGAAATTTTTAAAAAATGTTTTTTCAATCGAAAAATGTCAAATTTGATCATTTTTGGCTTATTTATACTTAGTCCAGTCATAAACGACCTCTATGTATAGATTTTGACTTAGTTGGATCAAAATTTCAATGATTTGTATAGTCATGAATCTCATGTTGAAAAATCGAAAATTTTCAAAAAATGTTTTTTCTGTCGAAAAATGTCAAATTTTATCCTTTTTGGCTTATTTATACTTAGTCCAGTCATAAAGGACCTCTCTGTATACATTTTGACTTACTTGGATCAAAATTTCAATGATTTGTATAGTCATGACATTCTAGTTGTAACATCGGAAATTTTCAAAAAATGTTTTTTCTATCGATAAATGTCAAATTTGATCATTTTTTGCTTATTTATACTTAGTCCAGTCGTAAACGACCTCTTTGTATACATTTTGACTTACTTGGATCAAAATTTCAATGATTGGTATAGTCATGACATTCTAGTTGAAAAATCGAAAATTTTCAAAAAATGTTTTTCTATCGAAAAATGTCAAATTTGATCTTTTTTGGCTTATTTATACTTAGTCCAGTCATAAAGGACCTCTATGTATACATTTTGACTTACTTGGATCAAAATTTTAATGATTTGTATAATCATGACTCTCATGTTGAAAAATCGAAAATTTTCAAAAAATCTTTTTTCTATCGAAAAATGTCAAATTTGATCATTTTTGGCTTATTTATACTTAGTCCAGTCATAAAGGACCTCTATGTATACATTTTGACTTACTTGGATCAAAATTTCAATGATTTGTGCAGTCATGACAATCTAGTTGTAAAATCGGAAATTTTCAAAAAATGTTTTTTTCTATCGAAAAATGTCAAATTTGATCATTTTTGGCTTCTTTATACTTAGGCCAGTCATAAAGGACCTCTTTGTATACATTTTGACTTACTTGGATCAAACTTTCAATGATTTGTACAGTTATGACTCTCATGTTGAAAAATCGAAAATTTTCAAAAAATATTTTTTCTATCGAAAAATGTCAAATTTGATCATTTTTGGCTTATTTATACTTAGTCCAGTCACAAAGAATCTCTATGTATACATTTTGACTTACTTGGATCAAAATTTCAATGATTTGTGCAGTCATGACAATCTAGTTGTAAAATCAGAAATTTTCAAAAAATGTTTTTTCTATCGAAAAATGTCAAATTTGATCATTTTTGGCTTATTTATACTTATTCCAGTCATAAAGGACCTCTATGTATACATTTTGACTTACATGGATCAAAATTTCAATGATTTAAATAGTCACGACTCTCATGTTGAAAAATCGAAAAATTTCAAAAAATGTTTTTTTCTATCGAAAAATGTCAAATTTGATCATTTTTGGCTTATTTATACTTAGTTTTAGTCATAAACCACCTCTACGTATACATTTGACTTACTTGGATCAAACTTTCAATGATTTGTATAGTCATGACTCTCATGTTGAAAAATCGAAAATTTTCAAAAAATGTTTTTTCTATCGAAAAATGTCAAATTTGATAATTTTTTGGCTTATTATACTTAGTCCAGTCATAAAGGACCTCTATGTATACATTTTGACTTACTTAAATCAAAATTTCAATGATTTGTATAGTCATGACTCTCATGTTGAAAAATCGAAAATTATCAAAAAATGTTTTTTCATATCGAAAAATGTCAAGTTTGATCATTTTTGGCTTATTTATACTTAGTCCAGTCATAAAGAATCTCTATACATACATCTTGGACTTACTTGGATCAAAATTTCAATGATTTTGTGCAGTCATGACAATCTAGTTGTAAAATCGGAAATTTTCAAAAAATGTTTTTTCTATCGAAAAATGTCAAGTTTGATCATTTTTGGCTTCTTTATACTTAGGCCAGTCATAAAGGACCTCTTTGTATACATTTTGACTTACTTGGATCAAACTTTCAATGATTTGTACAGTTATGACTCTCATGTTGAAAAATCGAAAATTTTCAAAAAATTTTTTTCTATCGAAAAATGTCAAATTTGATATTTTTGGCTTATTTTTGCTTAGTCCAATCATAAAAGACCTCTATGTATACATTTTGACTTACTTGGATCAAAATTTCAATGATTTGTATAGTCATGACTCTCATGTTGAAAAATCGAAAATTTTCAAAAAATGTTTTTTTCTATCGAAAAATGTCAAATTTGATCATTTTTTGGCTTAGTCCAGTCATAAAGGACCTCTATGTATACATTTTGACTTACTTGGATCAAAATTTCAATGATTTGTATAGTCATGACTCTCATGTTGAAAAATCAAAAATTTCAAAAAATGGTTTTTTCTTTGGAAAAATGTCAAATTTTATCCTTTTTTGGCTTATTTATACTTAGCCCAGTCATGAAGGATCTCTATGTATACATTTTGACTTACTTGGATCAAAATTTCAATTATTTGTATAGTCATGACATTCTAGTTGAAAAATCGAAAATTTTCAAAAAAATGATTTTTTTTTTTGGAAAAATGTCAATTTGATCATTTTTGGCTTATTTATACTTAGTCCAGTCATAAAGGATCTCTATGTATACATTTTGACTTACTTGGATCAAAATTTCAATGATTTGTATAGTCATGACTCTCATGTTGAAAAATCGAAAATTTTAAAAAATGTTTTTCTATCGAAAAATGTCAAATTTGATCTTTTTTGGCTTATTTATACTTAGTCCAGTCATAAAGGACCTCTATGTATACATTTTGACTTACCTAAATCAAAATTTCAATGTTTTGTATAGTCATGACTCTCATGTTGAAAAATCGAAAATTTTCAAAAAATGTTTTTTTCTATCGAAAAATGTCAAATTTGATCATTTTTGGCTTATTTATACTTAGTTTAGTCATAAACCACCTCTACGTATACATTTTGACTTACTTGGATCAATCTTTCAATGATTGTATAGTCATGACTCTCATGTTGAAAAATCGGAAATTTTCAAAAAATGTTTTTTTCTATCGAAAAATGTCAAATTTGATCATTTTTGGCTTATTTATACTTAGTCCAGTCTTAAAGGAACTCTATGTATACATTGTGACTTACTTGGATCAAAATTTCAATGATTTGTATAGTCATGACATTCTAGTTGTAAAATCGGAAATATTCAAAAAATGTTTTTTCTATCGAAAAATGTCAAATTTGATCATTTTTGGCTTATTTATACTTAGTCCAGTCATAAAGGACCTCTATGTATACATTTTGACTTACGTAAATCAAAATTTCAATGTTTTGTATAGTCATGACTCTCATGTTGAAAAATCGAAAATTTTCAAAAAATGTTTTTTTCTATCGAAAAATGTCAAATTTGATCATTTTTTGGCTTATTTATACTTAGTTTAGTCATAAACCACCTCTACGTATACATTTTGACTTACTTGGATCAAACTTTCAATGATTTGTATAGTCATGACTCTCATGTTGAAAAATCGGAAATTTTCAAAAAATGTTTTTTTCTATCGAAAAATGTCAAATTTGATCATTTTTTGGCTTATTTATACTTAGTCCAGTCTTAAAGGACCTCTATGTATACATTTTGACTTACTTGGATCAAAATTTCAATGATTTGTATAGTCATGACATTCTAGTTGTAAAATCGGAAATATTCAAAAAATTTTTTTCTATCGAAAAATGATCAAATTTGATCATTTTTGGCTTATTTATACTTAGTCCAGTCATAAAGGACCTCTATGTATACATTTTGACTTACTAAAATCAAAATTTCAATGATTTGTATAGTCATGACTCTCATGTTGAAAAATCGAAAATTATCAAAAAATGTTATTTTTATCGAAAAATGTCAAATTTGACCTTTTTTTTGGCTTATTTATACTTATTTCCAGTCATAAACGACCTCTATGTATACATTTTGACTTACTTGGATCAAAATTTCAATGATTTGTATAGTCATGACTCTCATGTTGAAAAATCGAAAATTTTTCAAAAAAATGTTTTTTCTATCGAAAAATGTCAAGTTTGATCATTTTTGGCTTATTTATACTTAGTCCAGTCATAAAGAATCTCTATACATACATCTTGACTTACTTGGATCAAAATTTCAATGATTTGTGCAGTCATGACAATCTAGTTGTAAAATCGGAAATTTTCAAAAAATGTTTTTTCTATCGAAAAATGTCAAATTTGATCATTTTTTGGCTTCTTTATACTTAGGCCAGTCATAAAGGACCTCTTTGTATACATTTTGACTTACTTGGATCAAACTTTCAATGATTTGTACAGTTATAAACTCTCATGTTGAAAAATCGAAAATTTTCAAAAAAATTTTTTTCTATCGAAAAATGTCAAATTTGATATTTTTGGCTTATTTATGCTTAGTCCAATCCATAAAAGACCTCTATGTATACATTTTGACTTACTTGGATCAAAATTTCAATGATTTGTATAGTCATGACACTCATGTTGAGAAATCGAAAATTTTCAAAAAAATGTTTTTTCTATCGAAAAATGTCAAATTTGATCATTTTTTTTTACCTTATTTATACTTAGTCCAGTCATAAAGGACCTCTATGTATACATTTTGACTTACTTGGATCAAAATTTCAATGATTTGTATAGTCATGACATTCTAGTTGTAACATCGGAAATTTTCAAAAACTGTTTTTTTTCTATCGAAAAATGTCAAATTTGATCATTTTTTGCTTATTTATACTTAGTCCAGTCAAAACGACCTCTTTGTATACATTTTGACTTACTTGGATCAAAATTTCAATGATTTGTATAGTCATGACATTCTAGTTGAAAAATCGAAAATTTTCAAAAAATGTTTTTTTCTATCGAAAAATGTCAAATTTGATCATTTTTGGCTTATTTATACTTAGTCCAGTCATAAAGGACCTCAATGTATACATTTTGACTTACTTGGATCAAAATTTCAATGATTTGTATAGTCATGACTCTCATGTTGAAAAATCGAAAATTTTCAAAAAAATGTTTTTTCTATCAAAAAATGTCAAATTTTATCCTTTTTGGCTTATTTATACTTAGTCCAGTCATAAAGGACCTCTATGTATACATTTTGACTTACTTGGATCAAAATTTCAATGATTTGTATAGTCATGCCATTCTAGTTATAACATGGGAAATTTTCAAAAAATGTTTTTTCTATCGAAAATTGTCAAATTTGATCATTTTTTTGCTTATTTATACTTAGTCCAGTCGGTAAACGACCTCTATGTATACATTTTGACTTACTTGGATCAAAATTTCAATGATTTGTATAGTCATGACATTCAAGTTGAAAAATCGAAAATTTTCAAAAAATGTTTTTGTATCGAAAAATGTCAAATTTGATCTTTTTTTTGGCTTATTTATACTTAGTCCAGTCATAAAGGACCTCCTTGTATACATTTTGACTTACTTGGATCAAAATTTCAATGATTTGTATAATCATGACTCTCATGTTGAAAATTCGAAAATTTTCAAAAAATCTTTTTTCTATCGAAAAATGTCAAATTTGATCATTTTTGGCTTATTTATACTTAGTCCAGTCATAAAGGACCTCTATGTATACATTTTGACTTACTTGGATCAAAATTTCAATGATTTGTATAGTCATGACATTCTAGTTGAAAAATCGAAAATTTTCAAAAAATGTTTTTCTATCGAAAAATGTCAAATTTGATCTTTTTTGGCTTATTTATACTTAGTCCAGTCATAAAGGACCTCAATGTATACATTTTGACTTACTTGGATTAAAATTTCAATGATTTGTATAATCATGACTCTCATGTTGAAAAATCGAAAATTTTCAAAAAATCTTTTTTCTATCAAAAAATGTCAAATTTGATCATTTTTGGCTTATTTATACTTAGTCCAGTCATAAAGGACCTCTATGTATACATTTTGACTTACTTGGATCAAAATTTCAATGATTTGTTTTGTCATGACTCTCATGTTGAAAAATAGAAAATTTTTAAAAAATGTTTTTTCTATCGAAAAATGTCAAATTTGATCATTTTTGGCTTATTTATGCTTAGTACAGTCATAAACGACCTCTATGTATACATTTTGGCTTACTTGGATCAAAATTTCAATGATTTGTATAGTCATGACATTCTAGTTGTAAAATCGGAAATATCAAATAATGTTTTTTTCTATCGAAAAATGTCAATATTGATCATTTTTGGCTTATTTATACTTAGTCCAGTCATAAAGGACCTCTATGTATACATTTTGACTTACCTAAATCAAAATTTCAATGTTTTGTCTAGTCATGACTCTCATGTTGAAAATCGAAAATTTTCAAAAAATGTTTTTTCTATCGAAAAATGTCGAATTTGATCATTTTTGGCTTATTTACACTTAGGCTAGTCATAAAGGACCTCTATGTATACATTTTGACTTACTTGGATCAAAATTCCAATGATTTGTATAGTCATGACTCACATGTTGAAAAATCGAAAATTTCCAAAAAATGTTTTTTTCTATCGAAAAATGTTAAATTTGATCATTTTTGGCTTACTTATACTTAGTCCAGTCATAGACGACCTCTATGTATACATTTTGACTTACTTGGATCAAAATTTCAATGATTTGTATAGTCATGACATTCTAGTTGAAAAATCGAAAATTTTCAAAAAATGTTTTTTCTATCGAAAAATGTCAAATTTGATCATTTTTGGCTTATTTATACTTAGTCCAGTCATACAACCACCTCTATGTATACATTTTGACTTACTTGGATCAAATTTCAATGATTTGTGTTGTCATGACTCTCATGTTGAAAAATCGAAAATTATCAAAAAATGTTTTTTCTATCGAAAAAATGTCAAATTTGATCATTTTTGGTTTATTTATACTTAGTCCAGTCATAAAGAACCTCTATGTATACATTTTGACTTACTTGGATCAAAATTTCAATGATTTGTATAGTCATGACTCTCATGTTGAAAAATCGAAAATTTTAAAAAAATGTTTTTTCTATCGAAAAATGTCAAATTTGATCATTTTTGGCTTATTTATACTTAGTCCAGTCATAAACGACCTCTATGTATACATTTGGACTTACTTGGATCAAAATTTCAATGATTTGTGTAGTCATGACAATCTAGTTGTAAAATCGGAAATTTTCAAAAAATGTTTTTTCTATCGAAAAATGTCAAATTTGATCATTTTTGGCTTATTTACACTTAGGCTAGTCATAAAGGACCTCTATGTATACATTTTGACTTACTTGGATCAAAATTCCAATGATTTGTATAGTCATGACTCTCATGTTGAAAAATCGAAAATTTCCAAAAAATGTTTTTTCTATCGAAAAATGTTAAATTTGATCATTTTTGGCTTACTTATACTTAGTCCCAGTCATAGACGACCTCTATGTATACATTTTGACTTACTTGGATCAAAATTTCAATGATTTGTATAGTCATGACATTCTAGTTGAAAAATCGAAAAATTTTCAAAAAATGTTTTTTCTATCGAAAAATGTCAAATTTGATCATTTTTGGCTTATTTATACTTAGTCCAGTCATAAACCACCTCTATGTATACATTTTGACTTACTTGGATCAAAATTTCAATGATTTGTGTTGTCATGACTCTCATGTTGAAAAATCGAAAATTTCCAAAAAATGTTTTTTCTATCGAAAAATGTTAAATTTGATCATTTTTGGCTTACTTATACTTAGTCCAGTCATAGACGACCTCTATGTATACATTTTGACTTACTTGGATCAAAATTTCAATGATTTGTATAGTCATGACATTCTAGTTGAAAAATCGAAAATTTTCAAAAAATGTTTTTTCTATCGAAAAATGTCAAATTTGATCATTTTTGGCTTATTTATACTTAGTCCAGTCATAAAGAACCTCTATGTATACATTTTGACTTACCTAAATCAAAATTTCAATGTTTTGTCTAGTCATGACTCTCATGTTGAAAAATCGAAAATTTTCAAAAAATGTTTTTTCTATCGAAAAATGTCGAATTTGATCATTTTTGGCTTATTTACACTTAGGCTAGTCATAAAGGACCTCTATGTATACATTTTGACTTACTTGGATCAAAATTCCAATGATTTGTATAGTCATGACTATCATGTTGAAAAATCGAAAATTTCCAAAAAATGTTTTTTCTATCGAAAAATGTTAAATTTGATCATTTTTGGCTTACTTATACTTAGTCCAGTCATAGACGACCTCTATGTATACATTTTGACTTACTTGGATCAAAATTTCAATGATTTGTATAGTCATGACATTCTAGTTGAAAAATCGAAAATTTTCAAAAAATGTTTTTTTCTATCGAAAAATGTCAAATTTGATCATTTTGGCTTATTTATACTTAGTCCAGTCATAAACCACCTCTATGTATACATTTTGACTTACTGGATCAAAATTTCAATGATTTTTTGTTGTCATGACTCTCATGTTGAAAAATCGAAAATTATCAAAAAATGTTTTTTCTATCGAAAAATGTCAAATTTGATCATTTTTGGCTTATTTATACTTAGTCCAGTCATAAAGGACCTCTATGTATACATTTTGACTTACTTGGATCAAAATTTCAATGATTTGTATAGTCATGACTCTCATGTTGAAAAATCGAAAATTTTCAAAAAATGTTTTTTTATCGAAAATGTCAATTTGATCATTTTTGGCTTATTTATACTTACTCCAGTCATAAAGAATCTCTATGTATACATCTTGACTTACTTGGATCAAAGTTTCAATGATTTGTGTAGTCATGATAATCTAGTTGTAAAATCGGAAATTTTCAAAAAATGTTTTTTCTATCGAAAAATGTCAAATTTGATCATTTTTGGCTTATTTATACTTAGTCCAGTCATAAACGACCTCTATGTATACATTTTGACTTACTTGGATCAAAATTTCAATGATTTAAATAGTCATGACTCTCATGTTGAAAAATCGAAAATTTTCAAAAAATGTTTTTTCTATCGAAAAATGTCAAATTTGATCATTTTTGGCTTCTTTATACTTAGGCCAGTCATAAAAGACCTCTATGTATACATTTTGACTTACTTGGATCAAACTTTCAATGATTTGTACAGTTATGACTCTCATGTTGAAAAATCGGAAATTTTCAAAAAATGTTTTTTCTATCGAAAAATGTCAAATTTGATCATTTTTGGCTTATTTATACTTAGTCCAGTCATAAACGACCTCTATGTATACATTTTGACTTAGTTGGATAAAATTTCAATGATTTGTATAGTCATGACATTCTAGTTGTAAAATCGGAAATATTCAAAAAATGTTTTTTCTATCGAAAAATGTCAAATTTGATCATTTTTGGCTTATTTATACTTAGTCCAGTCATAAAGGACCTCTATGTATACATTTTGACTTAATTAAATCAAAATTTCAATGTTTTGTGTAGTCATGGCTCTCATGTTGAAAAATCGAAAATTTTCAAAAAATTTTTTTCTATCGAAAAATGTCGAATTTGATCATTTTTGGCTTATTTATACTTAGGCTAGTCATAAAGGACCTCTATGTATACATTTTGACTTACTTGGATCAAAATTTCAATGATTTGTATAGTCATGACTCTCATGTTGAAAAATCGAAAATTTTCAAAAAATGTTTTTTCTATAGAAAAATGTCAAATTTGATCATTTTTGGCTTATTTATACTTAGTAAGGTCATAAAAGACCTCTATGTATACATTTTGACTTACTTTGATCAAAATTTCAATGATTTGTTTAGTCATGACTCTCATGTTGAAAATCGAAAATTTTCAAAAAATGTTTTTTCTATCGAAAAATGTCAAATTTGATCATTTTTGGCTTATTTATACTTAGTCCAGTCATAAACCACCTCTATGTATACATTTCAACTTACTTGGATCAAAATTTCAATGATTTGTGTTGTCATGACTCTCATGTTGAAAAATCGAAAATTTTCAAAAAATGTTTTTTCTATCGAAAAATGTCAAATTTGGTCATTTTAGGCTTATTTATACTTAGTCCAGTCATAAACCACCTCTACGTTTACATTTTGACTTACTTGGATCAAACTTTCAATGATTTGTATAGTCATGACTCTCATGTTGAAAAATCGGAAATTTTCAAATAATGTTTTTTCTATCGAAAAATGTTAAATTTGATCATTTTTGGCTTATTTATACTTAGTCCAGTCTTAAAGGAACTCTATGTATACATTGTGACCTACTTGGATCAAAATTTCAATGATTTGTATAGTCATGACATTCTAGTTGTAAAATCGGAAATATTCAAAAAAATTTTTTCTATCGAAAAATGTCAAATTTGATCATTTTTGGCTTATTTATACTTAGGTTAGTCATAAACCACCTCTACGTATACATTTTGACTTACTTGGAGCAAACTTTCAATGATTTGTATAGTCATGACTCTCATGTTGAAAAATCGGAAATTTTCAAAAAATGTTTTTTCTATCGAAAAATGTCAAATTTGATCATTTTTGGCTTATTTATACTTAGTCCAGTCTTAAAGAAACTCTATGTATACATTTTGACTTACTTGGATCAAAATTTCAATGATTTGTATAGTCATGACATTCTAGTTGTAAAATCGGAAATATTCAAAAAATTTTTTTTCTATCGAAAAATGTCAAATTTGATCATTTTTGGCTTATTTATACTTAGTCCAGTCATAAAGGACCTCTATGTATACATTTTGACTTACTAAAATCAAAATTCCAATGATTTGTATAGTCATGACTCTCATGTTGAAAAATCGAAAATTATCAAAAAATGTTATTTTTATCGAAAAATGTCAAATTTGATCATTTTTGGCTTATTTATACTTATTCCAGTCATAAACGACCTCTATGTATACATTTTGACTTACTTGGATCAAAATTTCAATGATTTGTATAGTCATGACTCTCATGTTGAAAAATCGAAAATTTTCAAAAAATGTTTTTTCTATCGAAAAATGTCAAGTTTGATCATTTTTGGCTTCTTTATACTTAGGCCAGTCATAAAGGACCTCTTTGTATACATTTTGACTTACTTGGATCAAACTTTCAATGATTTGTACAGTTATGACTCTCATGTTTAAAAATCGAAGATTTTCAAAAAAATTTTTTCTATCGAAAAATGTCAAATTTGATATTTTTGGCTTATTTATGCTTAGTCCAATCATAAAAGACCTCTATGTATACATTTTGACTTACTTGGATCAAAAATTCAATGATTTGTATAGTCATGACACTCATGTTGAGAAATCGAAAATTTTCAAAAAATGTTTTTTCTATCGAAAAATGTCAAATTTGATCATTTTTACCTTATTTATACTTAGTCCAGTCATAAAGGACCTCTTTGTATACATTTTGACTTACTTGGATCAAAATTTCAATGATTTGTATAGTCATGACATTCTAGTTGTAACATCGGAAATTTTCAAAAACTGTTTTTTCTATCGAAAAATGTCAAATTTGATCATTTTTTGCTTATTTATACTTAGTCCAGTCATAAACGACCTCTATGTATACATTTTGACTTACTTGGATCAAAATTTCAATGATTTGTATAGTCATGACATTCTAGTTGAAAAATCGAAAATTTTCAAAAAATGTTTTTTCTATCGAAAAATGTCAAATTTGATCATTTTTGGCTTATTTATACTTAGTCCAGTCATAAAGGACCTCTATGTATACATTTTGACTTACTTGGATCAAAATTTCAATGATTTGTTTTGTCATGACTCTCATGTTGAAAAATCGAAAATTTTTAAAAAATGTTTTTTCTATCGAAAAATGTCAAATTTGATCATTTTTGGCTTATTTATACTTAGTACAGTCATAAACGACCTCTATGTATACATTTTGGCAGACTTGGATCAAAATTTCAATGATTTGTGTTGTCATGACTCTCATGTTGAAAAATCGAAAATTATCAAAAAATGTTTTTTCTATCGAAAAATGTCAAATTTGATCATTTTTGGCTTATTTATACTTAGTCCAGTCATAAAGAACCTCTATGTATACATTTTGACTTACTTGGATCAAAATTTCAATGATTTGTATAGTCATGACTCTCATGTTGAAAAATCGAAAATTTCCAAAAAATGTTTTTTCTATCGAAAAATGTCAAATTTGATCATTTTTGGCTTACTTATACTTAGTCCAGTCATAAACCACCTCTATGTATACATTTTGACTTACTTGGATCAAAATTTCAATGATTTGTATAGTCATGACATTCTAGTTGAATAATCGAAAATTTTCTCAAAAATGTTTTTTCTATCGAAAAATGTCAAATTTGATCATTTTTTGGCTTATTTATACTTAGTCCAGTCATAAACCACCTCTATGTATACATTTTGACTTACTTGGATCAAAATTTCAATGATTTGTGTTGTCATGACTCTCATGTTGAAAAATCGAAAATTATCAAAAAATGTTTTTTCTATCGAAAAATGTCAAATTTGATCATTTTTGGCTTATTTATACTTAGTCTAGTCATAAAGAACCTCTATGTATACATTTTGACTTACTTGGATCAAAATTTCAATGATTTGTATAGTCATGACTCTCATGTTGAAAAATCGAAAATTTTCAAAAATGTTTTTTCTATCGAAAAATGTCAAATTTGATCATTTTTGGCTTATTTATACTTAGTCCAGTCATAAACGACCTCTATGTATACATTTGGACTTACTTGGATCAAAATTTCAATGATTTGTATAGTCATGACTCTCATGTTGAAAAATCGAAAATTTTCAAAAAATGTTTTTTTATCGAAAAATGTCAAATTTGATCATTTTTGGCTTATTTATACTTACTCCAGTCATAAAGAATCTCTATGTATACATCTTGACTTACTTGGATCAAAGTTTCAATGATTTGTGTAGTCATGACAATCTAGTTGTAAAATCGGAAATTTTCAAAAAATGTTTTTTCTATCGAAAAATGTCAAATTTGATCATTTTTGGCTTATTTATTCTTATTCCATTCATAAAGGACCTCTTTGTATACATTTTGACTTACTTGGATCAAAATTTCAATGATTTGAGTAGTCATGACTCTCATGTTGAAAAATCGAAAATTTTCAAAAAATGTTTTTTCTAGCGAAAAATGTCAAATTTGATCATTTTTGGCTTCTTTATGCTTAGGCCAGTCATAAAGGACCTCTATATATACATTTTGACTTACTTGGATCAAACTTTCAATGATTTGTACAGTTATGACTCTCATGTTGAAAAATCGAAAATTTTCAAAAAATATTTTTTCTATCGAAAAATGTCAAATTTGATCATTTTTGGCTTATTTATGCTTAGTCCAGTCATAAAGAATCTCTATGTATACATTTTGACTTACTTGGATCAAAATTTCAATGATTTGTGCATTCATGACAATCTAGTTGTAAAATCGGAAATTTCAAAAAAATGTTTTTTCTATCGAAAAATGTCAAATTTTATCATTTTTGGCTTATTTATACTTAGTCCAGTCATAAAGGACCTCTATGTATACATTTTGACTAACTTGGATCAAAATTTCAATGATTTGTATAGTCATGACTCTCATGTTGAAAAATCGAAAATTTTCAAAAAATGTTTTTTCTATCGAAAAATGTCAAATTTTATCCTTTTTGGCTTATTTATACTTAGTCCAGTCATAAAGGACCTCTATGTATACATTTTGACTTACTTGGATCAAAATTTCAATGATTTGTATAGTCATGACTCTCATGTTGAAAAATCGAAAATTTCAAAAAATGTTATTTCTATCGAAAAATGTCAAATTTGATCATTTTTGGCTTATTTATACTTAGTCCAGTCATAAAGAACCTCTATGTATACATTTTGACTTACTTGGATCAAAATTTCAATGATTTGTATAGTCATGACTCTCATGTTGAAAAATCGAAAATTTTCAAAAAATGTTTTTTCTATCGAAAATTGTCAAATTTGATCATTTTTGGCTTATTTATACTTAGTCCAGTCATAAACGACCTCTATGTATACATTTTGACTTACTTGGATCAAAATTTCAATGATTTGTATGGTCATGACATTCTAGTTGAAAAATCGAAAATTATCAAAAAATGTTTTTTCCATCGAAAAATGTCAAATTTGATCATTTTTGGCTTATTTATACTTAGTCCAGTCATAAAGAACCTCTATGTATACATGTTGACTTACTTGGATCAAAATTTCAATGATTTGTATAGTCATGACATTCTAGTTGAAAAATCGAATATTTTCAAAAAATGTTTTTTCTATCGAAAAATGTCAAATTTGATCATTTTTGGCTTATTTATACTTAGTCCAGTCATAAACGACCTCTATGTATACATTTTGACTTACTTGGATCAAAATTTCAATGATTTGTATAGTCATGACTCTCATGTTGAAAAATCGAAAATTTTCAAAAAATGTTTTTTTATCGAAAAATGTCAAATTTGATCATTTTTGGCTTATTTATACTTACTCCAGTCATAAAAAATCTCTATGTATACATCTTGACTTACTTGGATCAAAGTTTCAATGATTTGTGCAGTCATGACAATCTAGTTGTAAAATCGGAAATTTTCAAAAAAAGGTTTTTTTCTATCAAAAATCGTCAAATTTGATCATTTTTGGCTTATTTATACTTAGTCCAGTCATAAAGAACCTCTATGTATACATTTTGACTTACTTGGATCAAAATTTCAATGATTTGAATAGTCATGACTCTCATGTTGAAAAATCGAAAATTTTCAAAAAATGTTTTTTCTAGCGAAAAATGTCAAATTTGATCATTTTTGGCTTCTTTATGCTTAGGCCAGTCATAAAGGACCTCTATATATACATTTTGACTTACATGGATCAAACTTTCAATGATTTGTACAGTTATGACTCTCATGTTGAAAAATCGGAAATTTTCAAAAAATGTTTTTTCTATCGAAAAATGTCAAATTTGATCATTTTTGGCTTATTTATACTTAGTCCAGTCATAAACGACCTCTATGTATACATTTTGACTTACTTGGATCAAAATTTCAATGATTTAAATAGTCATGACTCTCATGTTGAAAAATCGAAAATTTTCAAAAAATGTTTTTTCTATCGAAAAATGTCAAATTTGATCATTTTTGGCTTCTTTATACTTAGGCCAGTCATAAAGGACCTCTATGTATACATTTTGACTTACTTGGATCAAACTTTCAATGATTTGTACAGTTATGACTCTCATGTTGAAAAATCGGAAATTTTCAAAAAATGTTTTTTCTATCGAAAAATGTCAAATTTGATCATTTTTGGCTTATTTATACTTATTCCAGTCATAAAGGACCTCTATGTATACATTTTGACTTACTTGGATCAAAATTTCAATGATTTGTATAGTCATGACTCTCATGTTGAAAAATCGAAAATTTTCAAAAAATGTTTTTTCTATCGAAAAAAGTCAAATTTGATCATTTTTGGCTTATTTATACTTAGTCCAGTCATAAAGGACCTCTATGTATACATTTTGACTTACTTGGATCAAAATTTCAATGATTTGTATAGTCATGACATTCTAGTTGTAAAATAAGAAATATTCAAAAAATGTTTTTTCAAAATTTCAATGATTTGTACAGTTATGACTCTCATTTTGAAAAATCGAAAATTTTCAAAAAATGTTTTTTCTATCGAAAAATGTCAAATTTGATCATTTTTGGCTTATTTATACTTAGTCCAGTCATAAAGAATCTCTATGTATACATCTTGACTAACTTGGATCAAAGTTTCAATGATTTGTACAGTTATGACTCTCATGTTGAAAAATCGAAAATTTTCAAAAAATATTTTTTCTATCGAAAAATGTCAAATTTGATCATTTTTGGCTTATTTATGCTTAGTCCAGTCATAAAGAATCTCTATGTATACATTTTGACTTACTTGGATCAAAATTTCAATGATTTGTATAGTCATGAATCTCATGTTGAAAAATGGAAAATTTTCAAAAAATGTTTTTTTATCGAAAAATGTCAAATTTGATCATTTTTGGCTTATTTATACTTACTCCAGTCATAAAGAATCTCTATGTATACATCTTGACTGACTTGGATCAAAGTTTCAATGATTTGTGCAGTCATGACAATCTAGTTGTAAAATCGAAAATTTTCAAAAAAAGTTTTTTCTATAGAAAAATGTCAAATTTGATCATTTTTGGCTTATTTATACTTAGTAAAGTCATAAAAGACCTCTATGTATACATTTTGACTTACTTTGATCAAAATTTCAATGATTTGTTTAGTCATGACTCTCATGTTGAAAAATCGAAAATTTTCAAAAAATGTTTTTTCTATCGAAAAATGTCAAATTTGATCATTTTTGGCTTATTTATACTTAGTCCAGTCATAAACCACCTCTATGTATACATTTCAACTTACTTGGATCAAAATTTCAATGATTTGTGTTGTCATGACTCTCATGTTGAAAAATCGAAAATTTTCAAAAAATGTTTTTTCTATCGAAAAATGTCAAATTTGATCATTTTTGGCTTATTTATACTTAGTCCAGTCATAAACGACCTCTATAAATACATTTTGACTTACTTGGATCAAACTTTCAATGATTTGTACAGTTATGACTCTCATTTTGAAAAATCGAAAATTTTCAAAAAATATTTTTTCTATCGAAAAATGTCAAATTTGATCATTTTTGGCTTATTTATACTTAGTCCAGTCATAAAGAATCTCTATGTATACATTTTGACTTATTTGGATCAAAATTTCAATGATTTGTGCAGTCATGACAATCTAGTTGTAAAATCGGAAATTTTCAAAAAATGTTTTTTCTATCGAAAAATGTCAAATTTGATCATTTTTGGCTTATTTATACTTACTCCAGTCATAAAGAATCTCTATGTATACATCTTGACTTACTTGGATCAAAGTTTCAATGATTTGTACAGTTATGACTCTCATGTTGAAAAATCGGAAATTTTCAAAAAATGTTTTTTCTATCGAAAAATGTCAAATTTGATCATTTTTGGCTTATTTATACTTAGTCCAGTCATAAACGACCTCTATGTATACATTTTGACTTAGTTGGATAAAATTTCAATGATTTGTATAGTCATGACATTCTAGTTGTAAAATCGGAAATATTCAAAAAATGTTTTTTTCTATCGAAAAATGTCAAATTTGATCATTTTTGGCTTATTTATACTTAGTCCAGTCATAAAAGACCTCTATGTATACATTTTGACTTAATTAAATCAAAATTTCAATGTTTTGTGTAGTCATGACTCTCATGTTGAAAAATCGAAAATTTTCAAAAAATTTTTTTCTATCGAAAAATGTCGAATTTGATCATTTTTGGCTTATTTATACTTAGGCTAGTCATAAAGGACCTCTATGTATACATTTTGACTTACTTGGATCAAAATTTCAATGATTTGTATAGTCATGACTCTCATGTTGAAAAATCGAAAATTTTCAAAAAATGTTTTTTCTATCGAAAAATGTCAAATTTGATCATTTTTGGCTTATTTATACTTAGTAAAGTCATAAAAGACCTCTATGTATACATTTTGACTTACTTTGATCAAAATTTCAATGATTTGTATAGTCATGACTCTCATGTTGAAAAATCGAAAATTTTCAAAAAATGTTTTTTCTATCGAAAAATGTCAAATTTGATCATTTTTGGCTTATTTATACTTAGTCCAGTCATAAACCACCTCTATGTATACATTTTGACTTACTTGGATCAAAATTTCAATGATTTGTGCATTCATGACAATCTAGTTGTAAAACGGAAATTTTCAAAAAATGTTTTTTCTATCGAAAAATGTCAAATTTGATCATTTTTGGCTTATTTATTCTTATTCCATTCATAAAGGACCTCTTTGTATACATTTTGACTTACTTGGATCAAAATTTCAATGATTTGAATAGTCATGACTCTCATGTTGAAAAATCGAAAATTTTCAAAAAATGTTTTTTCTAGCGAAAAATGTCAAATTTGATCATTTTTGGCTTCTTTATGCTTAGGCCAGTCATAAAGGACCTCTTTCTATACATTTTGACTTACATGGATCAAACTTTCAATGATTTGTACAGTTATGACTCTCTTGTTGAAAAATCGAAAATTTTCAAAAAATATTTTTTCTATCGAAAAATGTCAAATTTGATCATTTTTGGCTTATTTATGCTTAGTCCAGTCATAAAGAATCTCTATGTATACATTTTGACTTACTTGGATCAAAATTTCAATGATTTGTGCATTCATGACAATCTAGTTGTAAAATCGGAAATTTTCAAAAAATGTTTTTTCTATCGAAAAATGTCAAATTTGATCATTTTTGGCTTATTTATACTTATTCTAGTCCTAAAGGACCTCTATGTATACATTTTGACTTACTTGGATCAAAATTTCAATGATTTAAATAGTCATGACTCTCATGTTGAAAAATCGAAAATTTTCAAAAAATGTTTTTTCTATCGAAAAATGTCAAATTTGATCATTTTTGGCTTCTTTATACTTAAGCCAGTCATAAAGGACCTCTATGTATACATTTTGACTTACTTGGATCAAAATTTCAATGATTTGTACAGTTATGACTCTCATGTTGAAAAATCGGAAATTTTCAAAAAATGTTTTTTCTATCGAAAAATGTCAAATTTGATCATTTTTGGCTTATTTATACTTAGTCCAGTCATAAACGACCTCTATGTATACATTTTGACTTAGTTGGATCAAAATTTCAATGATTTGTATAGTCATGACATTCTAGTTGTAAAATCGGAAATATTCAAAAAATGATTTTTCTATCGAAAAATGTCAAATTTGATCATTTTTGGCTTATTTATACTTAGTCCAGTCATAAAGGACCTCTATGTATACATTTTGACTTAATTAAATCAAAATTTCAATGTTTTGTGTAGTCATGACTCTCATGTTGAAAAATCGAAAATTTTTTAAAAAATTTTTTCTATCGAAAAATGTCGAATTTGATCATTTTTGGCTTATTTATACTTAGGCTAGTCATAACGGACCTCTATGTATACATTTAGACTTACTTGGATCAAAATTTCAATGATTTGTATAGTCATGACTCTCATGTTGAAAAATCGAAAATTTTCAAAAAATGTTTTTTCTATCGAAAAATGTCAAATTTGATCATTTTTGGCTTATTTATACTTAGTAAAGTCATAAAAGACCTCTATGTATACATTTTGACTTACTTTGATCAAAATTTCAATGATTTGTATAGTCATGACTCTCATGTTGAAAAATCGAAAATTTTCAAAAAATGTTTTTTCTATCGAAAAATGTCAAATTTGATCATTTTTGGCTTATTTATACTTAGTCCAGTCATAAACGACCTCTATAAATACATTTTGACTTACTTGGATCAAACTTTCAATGATTTGTACAGTTATGACTCTCATTTTGAAAAATCGAAAATTTTCAAAAAATATTTTTTCTATCGAAAAATGTCAAATTTGATCATTTTTGGCTTATTTATACTTAGTCCAGTCATAAAGAATCTCTATTTATACATTTTGACTTACTTGGATCAAAATTTCAATGATTTGTGCAGTCATGACAATCTAGTTGTAAAATCGGAAATTTTCAAAAAATGTTTTTTCTATCGAAAAATGTCAAATTTGATCATTTTTGGCTTATTTATACTTATTCCAGTCATGAAGGACCTCTACGTATACATTTTGACTTACGTGGATCAAAATTTCAATGATTTGTATAGTCATGACTCTCATGTTGAAAAATCGAAAATTTTCAAAAAATGTTTTTTCTATCGAAAAATGTCAAATTTGATCATTTTTGGCTTATTTATACTTGGTCCAGTCATAAACCACCTCTATGTATACATTTTGACTTACTTGGATCAAAATTTCAATGATTTGTATAGTCATGACTCTCATGTTGAAAAATCGAAAATTTTCCAAAAATGTTTTTTCTATCGAAAAATGTCAAATTTGATCATTTTTGGCTTATTTATACTTAGTCCAGTCATAAAATACCTCTACGTATACATTTTGACTTACTTGGATCAAAATTTCAATGATTTGTATAGTCATGACTCTCATTTTGAAACATCGGAAATTTTCAAAAAATGTTTTTTCTATCGAAAAATGTCAAATTTGATCATTTTTGGCTTATTTATACTTAGTCCAGTCATAATTCACCTCTACGTATACATTTTGACTTACTTGGATCAAAATTTCAATGATTTGTATTGTCATGACTCTCATTTTGAAACATCGGAAATTTTCAAAAAATGTTTTTTCTATCGAAAAATGTCAAATTTGATCATTTTTGGCTTATTTATACTTAGTCCAGTCATAAACGACCTCTATGTATACATTTTGACTTACTTAAATCAAAATTTCAATGATTTGTATAGTCATGACTCTCATGTTGAAAAATCGAAAATTTTCAAAAAATGTTTTTTCTATCGAAAAATGTCAAATTTGATCATTTTTGGCTTATTTATGCTTAGGCTAGTCATAAAGGACCACTATGTATACATTTTGACTAACTTGGATCAAAATTTCAATGATTTGTACAGTCATGACATTCTAGTTGTAAAATCGGAAATTTTCAAAAAATGTTTTTTCTATCGAAAAATGTCAAATTTGATCATTTTTGGCTTATTTATACTTAGTCCAGTCATAAAATACCTAAACGAATACATTTTGACTTTCTTGGATCAAAATTTCAATGATTTGTAAAGTCAAAACTCTCATGTTGAAAAATCGAAAATTTTCAAAAAATGTTATTTCTATCGAAAAATGTCAAATTTGATCATTTTTGGCTTATTTATACTTAGTCCAGTCATAAACGACCTCTATGTATACATTTTGACTTACTTAAATCAAAATTTCAATGATTTGTATAGTCGTGACTCTCATGTTGAAAAAACGAAAATTTTCAAAAAATGTTTTTTCTATCGTAAAATATCAAATTTGATCATTTTTGGCTTATTTATACTTAGGCTAGTCATAAAGGACCACTATGTATACATTTTGACTTACTTAAATCAAAATTTCAATGATTTGTATAGTCAAAACTCTCATTTTGAAAAATCGGAAATTTTCGAAAAATGCTTTTTCTATCGAAAAATGTCAAATTTGATCATTTTTGGCTTATTTATACTTAGTCCAGTCATAAACGACCTCTATGTTTACATTTTGACTTACTTGGATTAAACTTTCAATGATTTGTACAGTTATGACTCTCATTTTGAAAAATCGAAAATTTTCACAAAATATTTTTTCTATCGAAAAATGTCAAATTTGATCATTTTTGGCTTATTTATACTTAGTCCAGTCATAAAGAATCTCTATGTATACATTTTGACTTACTTGGATCCAAATTTCAATGATTTGTGCAGTCATGACAATCTAGTTGTAAAATCGGAAATTTTCAAAAAATGTTTTTTCTATCGAAAAATGTCAAATTTGATCATTTTTGGCTTATTTATACTTATTCCAGTCATAAAGGACCTCTACGTATACATTTTGTCTTACTTGGATCAAAATTTCAATGATTTGTATAGTCATGACTCTCATGTTGAAAAATCGAAAATTTTTAAAAAATGTTTTTTCTATCGAAAAATGTCAAATTTGATCATTTTTGGCTTATTTATACTTAGTCCAGTCATAAACCACCTCTACGTATACATTTTGACTTACTTAAATCAAAATTTCAATGATTTGTATAGTCAAAACTCTCATTTTGAAAAATCGGAAATTTTCAAAAAATGCTTTTTCTATCGAAAAATGTCAAATTTGATCATTTTTGGCTTATTTATACTTAGTCCAGTCATAAACGACCTCTATGTTTACATTTTGACTTACTTGGATCAAAATTTCAATGATTTGTATAGTCGTGCCTCTCATGTTGAAAAATCGAAAATTTTCAAAAAATATTTTTTCTATCGAAAAATGTCAAATTTGATCATTTTTGGCTTATTTATACTTAGTCCAGTCATAAAGAATCTCTATGTATACATTTTGACTTACTTGGATCAAAATTTCAAAGATTTGTGCAGTCATGACAATCTAGTTGTAAAATCAGAAATTTTCAAAAAATGTTTTTTCTATCGAAAAATGTCAAATTTGATCATTTTTGGCTTATTTATACTTATTTCAGTCATAAAGGACCTCTTTGTATACATTTTGACTAACTTGGATCAAAATTTCAATGATTTGAATAGTCATGACTCTCATGTTGAAAAATCGAAAATTTTCAAAAAATGTTTTTTCTATCGAAAAATGCCAAATTTGATCATTTTTGGCTTATTTATACTTAGTCCAGTCATAAAGAATCTCTATGTATACATTTTGACTTATTTGGATCAAAATTCCAATGATTTGTGCAGTCATGACAATCTAGTTGTAAAATCGGAAATTTTCAAAAAATGATTTTCTATCGAAAAATGTCAAATTTGATCATTTTTGGCTTATTTATACTTATTCCAGTCATAAAGGACCTCTATGTATACATTTTGACTTACTTGGATCAAAATTTCAATGATTTGTATAGTCATGACTCTCATGTTGAAAAATCGTAAATTTTTAAAATATTTTTTTTCTATCGAAAAAAGTCAAATTTGATCATTTTTGGCTTATTTATACTTAGTCCAGTCTTAAAGGACCTATATGTATACATTTTGACTTACTTGGATCAAAATTTCAATGATTTGTATAGTCATGACATTCTAGTTGTAAAATCGGAAATATTCAAAAAATGTTTTTTCAAAATTTCAATGATTTGTACAGTTTTGACTCTCATTTTGAAAAATCGAAAATTTTCAAAAAAATTTTTTTCTATCGAAAAATGTCAAATTTGATCATTTTTGGCTTATTTATACTTAGTCCAGTCATAAAGAATCTCTATGTATACATTTTGACTTACTTGGATCAAAATTTCAATGATTTGTGCAGTCATGACAATCTAGTTGTAAAATCGGAAATTTTCAAAAAATGTTTTTTCTATCGAAAAATGTCAAATTTGATCATTTTTGGCTTATTTATACTTATTCCAGTCATAAAGGACCTCTACGTATACATTTTGTCTTACTTGGATCAAAATTTCAATGATTTGTATAGTCATGACTCTCATGTTGAAACATCGGAAATTTTCAAAAAATGTTTTTTCTATCGAAAAATGTCAAATTTGATCATTTTTGGCTTATTTATACTTAGTCCAGTCATAAACGACCTCTATGTATACATTTTGACTTACTTAAATCAAAATTTCAATGATTTGTATAGTCATGACTCTCATGTTGAAAAATCGAAAATTTTCAAAAAATGTTTTTTCTATCGAAAAATGTCAAATTTGATCATTTTTGGCTTATTTATACTTAGGCTAGTCATAAAGGACCACTATGTATACATTTTGACTAACTTGGATCAAAATTTCAATGATTTGTATAGTCATGACATTCTAGTTGTAAAATCGGAAATTTTCAAAAAATGTTTTTTCTATCGAAAAATGTCAAATTTGATCATTTTTGGCTTATTTATACTTAGTCCAGTCATAAACGACCTCTATGTTTACATTTTGACTTACTTGGATCAAACTTTCAATGATTTGTACAGTTATGACTCTCATTTTGAAAAATCGAAAATTTTCAAAAAATATTTTTTCTAACGAAAAATGTCAAATTTGATCATTTTTGGCTTATTTATACTTAGTCCAGTCATAAAGAATCTCTATGTATACATTTTGACTTACTTGGATCAAAATTTCAATGATTTGTGCAGTCATGACAACCTAGTTGTAAAATCGGAAATTTTCAAAAAATGTTTTTTCTATCAAAAAATGTCAAATTTGATCATTTTTGGCTTATTTATACTTATTCCAGTCATAAAGAACCTCTACGTATACATTTTGTCTTACTTGGATCAAAATTTCAATGATTTGTATAGTCATGACTCTCATGTTGAAAAATCGAAAATTTATAAAAATGTTTTTTCTATCGAAAAATGTCAAATTTGATCATTTTTGGCTTATTTATACTTAGTCCAGTCATAAACCACCTCAACGTATACATTTTGACTTACTTAAATCAAAATTTCAATGATTTGTATAGTCAAAACTCTCATTTTGAAAAATCGGAAATTTTCAAAAAATGCTTTTTCTATCGAAAAATGTCAAATTTGATCATTTTTGGCTTATTTATACTTAGCCCAGTCATAAACGACTTCTATGTTTACATTTTGACTTACTTGGATCAAAATTTCAATGATTTGTATAGTCGTGCCTCTCATGTTGAAAAATCGAAAATTTTCAAAAAATATTTTTTCTATCGAAAAATGTCAAATTTGATCATTTTTGGCTTATTTATACTTAGTCCAGTCATAAAGAATCTCTATGTATACATTTTGACTTACTTGGATCAAAATTTCAAAGATTTGTGCATTCATGACAATCTAGTTGTAAAATCAGAAATTTTCAAAAAATGTTTTTTCTATCGAAAAATGTCAAATTTGATCATTTTTGGCTTATTTATATTTATTCCAGTCATAAAGGACCTCTATGTATACATTTTGACTCACTTGGATCAAAATTTCAATGATTTGAATAGTCATGACTCTCATGTTGAAAAATCGGAAATTTTCAAAAAATGCTTTTTCTATCGAAAAATGTCAAATTTGATCATTTTTGGCTTATTTATACTTAGTCCAGTCATAAACGACCTCTATGTTTACATTTTGACTTACTTGGATCAAACTTTCAATGATTTGTACAGTAATGACTCTCATGTTGAAAAATCGAAAATTTTCAAAAAATATTTTTTCTATCGAAAAATGTCAAATTTGATCATTTTTGGCTTATTTATACTTAGTCCAGTCATAAAGAATCTCTATGTATACATTTTGACGTACTTGGATCAAAATTTCAAAGATTTGTGCAGTCATGACAATCTAGTTGTAAAATCAGAAATTTTCAAAAAATGTTTTTTCTATCGAAAAATGTCAAATTTGATCATTTTTGGCTTATTTATACTTATTTCAGTCATAAAGGACCTCTTTGTATACATTTTGACTAACTTGGATCAAAATTACAATGATTTGAATAGTCATGACTCTCATGTTGAAAAATCGAAAATTTTCAAAAAATGTTTTTTCTATCGAAAAATGTCAAATTTGATCATTTTTGGCTTCTTTATACTTAGGCCAGTCATAAAGCACCTCTATGTATACATTTTGACTTACTTGGATCAAACTTTCAATGATTTGTACAGTTATGACTCTCATGTTAAAAAATCAAAAATTTTCAAAAAATATTTTTTCTATCGAAAAATGTCAAATTTGATCATTTTTGGCTTATTTATACTTAGTCCAGTCATAAAGAATCTCTATGTATACATTTTGACTTATTTGGATCAAAATTCCAATGATTTGTGCAGTCATGACAATCTAGTTGTAAAATCGGAAATTTTCAAAATATGATTTTCTATCGAAAAATGTCAAATTTGATCATTTTTGGCTTATTTATACTTATTCCAGTCATAAAGGACCTCTATGTATACATTTTGACTTACTTGGATCAAAATTTCAATGATTTGTATAGTCATGACTCTCATGTTGAAAAATCGTAAATTTTCAAAAAATGTTTTTTCTATCGAAAAAAGTCAAATTTGATCATTTTTGGCTTATTTATACTTAGTCCAGTCTTAAAGGACCTCTATGTATACATTTTGACTTACTTGGATCAAAATTTCAATGATTTGTATTGTCATGACTCTCATTTTGAAACATCGGAAATTTTCAAAAAATGTTTTTTCTATCGAAAAATGTCAAATTTGATCATTTTTGGCTTATTTATACTTAGTCCAGTCATAAACGACCTCTATGTATACATTTTGACTTACTTAAATCAAAATTTCAATGATTTGTATAGTTATGACTCTCATGTTGAAAAATCGAAAATTTTCAAAAAATGTTTTTTCTATCGAAAAATGTCAAATTTGATCATTTTTGGCTTATTTATACTTACGCTAGTCATAAATGACCACTATGTATACATTTTGACTTACTTAAATCAAAATTTCAATGATTTGTATAGTCAAAACTCTCATTTTGAAAAATCGGAATTTTCAAAAAATGCTTTTTCTATCGAAAAATGTAAAATTTGATCATTTTTGGCTTATTTATACTTAGTCCAGTCATAAACGACCTCTATGTATACATTTTGACTTACTTAAATCAAAATTCCAATGATTTGTATAGTCGTGACTCTCATGTTGAAAAAACGAAAATTTTCAAAAAATGTTTTTTCTATCGAAAAATATCAAATTTGATCATTTTTGGCTTATTTATACTTAGGCTAGTCATAAAGGACCACTATGTATACATTTTGACTTACTTGGATCAAAATTTCAATGATTTGTATAGTCATGACATTCTAGTTGTAAAATCGGAAATTTTCAAAAAATGTTTTTTCTATCGAAAAATATCAAATTTGATCATTTTTGGCTTATTTATACTTAGTCCAGTCATAAACGACCTCTATGTATACGTATTTACTTACTTGAATCAAAATTTCAATGATTTGTATAGTCATGACATTCTAGTTGTAAAATCGGAAATATTCAGAAAATGTTTTTTCAAAATTTCAATGATTTGTACAGTTATGACTCTCATTTTGAAAAATCGAAAATTTTCAAAAAATATTTTTTCTATCGAAAAATGTCAAATTTGATCATTTTTGGCTTATTTATACTTAGTCCAGTCATAAAGAATCTCTATGTATACATTTTGACTTACTTGGATCAAAATTTCAATGATTTGTGCAGTCATGACAATCTAGTTGTAAAATCGGAAATTTTCAAAAAATGTTTTTTCTATCGAAAAATGTCAAATTTGATCATTTTGGCTTCTTTATACTTATTCCAGTCATAAAGGACCTCTACGTATACATTTTGACTTACTTGGATCAAAATTTCAATGATTTGTATTGTCATGACTCTCATGTTGAAAAATCGAAAATTTTCAAAAAATGTTTTTTCTATCAAAAAATGTCAAATTTGATCATTTTTGGCTTATTTATACTTAGGCTAGTCATAAAGGACCTCTACGTATACATTTTGACTTACTTGGATCGAAATTTCAATGATTTGTATTGTCATGACTCTCATGTTGAAAAATCGAAAATTTTCAAAAAATGTTTTTTCTATCAAAAAATGTCAAATTAGATCATTTTTGGCTTATTTATACTTAGGTTAGTCATATAGGACCTCAATGTATACATTTTGACTTACTTGGATCAAAATTTCAATGATTTGTATAGTCATGACTCTCATGTTGAAAAATCGAAAATTTTCAAAAAATGTTTTTTCTATCGAAAAAAGTCAAATTTGATCATTTTTGGCTTATTTATACTTAGTCCAGTCATAAAGAACCTCTATGTATACATTTTGACTTACTTGGATCAAAATTTCAATGATTTGTATAGTCATGACATTCTAGTTGTAAAATCGGAAATATTCAAAAAATGTTTTTTCAAAATTTCAATGATTTGTACAGTTATGACTCTCATTTTGAAAAATCGAAAATTTTCAAAAAATATTTTTTCTATCGAAAAATGTCAAATTTGATCATTTTTGGCTTATTTATACTTAGTCCAGTCATAAAGAATCTCTATGTATACATTTTGACTTACTTGGATCAAAATTTCAATGATTTGTGCAGTCATGACAATCTAGTTGTAAAATCGGAAATTTTCAAAAAATGTTTTTTCTATCGAAAAATGTCAAATTTGATCATTTTTGGCTTATTTATACTTATTCCAGTCATAAAGGACCTCTACGTATACATTTTGACTTACTTGGATCAAAATTTCAATGATTTGTATTGTCATGACTCTCATGTTGAAAAATCGAAAATTTTCAAAAAATGTTTTTTCTATCAAAAAATGTCAAATTTGATCATTTTTGGCTTATTTATACTTAGGCTAGTCATATAGGACCTCAATGTATACATTTTGACACACTTGGATCAAAATTTCAATGATTTGTATAGTCATGACTCTCATGTTGAAAAATCGAAAATTTTCAAAAAATGTTTTTTCTATCGAAAAATGTCAAATTTGATCATTTTTGGCTTATTTATACTTAGTCCAGTCACAAACGACCTCTATGTATACATATTGACTTACTTGGATCAAAATTTCAATGATTTGTATAGTCATGACATTCTAGTTGAAAAATCGACAATTTTCAAAAAATGTTTTTTCTATCGAAAAATGTCAAATTTGATCATTTTTGGCTTATTTATACTTAGTCCAGTCATAAAATACCTCTACGTATACATTTTGACTTACTTGGATCAAAATTTCAATGATTTGTATAGTCATGACTCTCATGTTGAAAAATCGAAAATTTTCAAAAAATGTTTTTTCTATCGAAAAATGTCAAATTTGATCATTTTTGGCCTATTTATACTTAGTCCAGTCATAAACCACCTCTACGTATACATTTTGACTTACTTGGATCAAAATTTCAATGATTTGTATTGTCATGACTCTCATTTTGAATCATCGGAAATTTTCAAAAAATGTTTTTTCTATCGAAAAATGTCAAATTTGATCATTTTTGGCTTATTTATACTTAGTCCAGTCATAAAATACCTCTACGTATACATTTTGACTTACTTAAATCAAAATTTCAATGATTTGTATAGTCATGACTCTCATGTTGAAAAATCGAAAATTTTCAAAAAATGTTTTTTCTATCGAAAAAAGTCAAATTTGATCATTTTTGGCTTATTTATACTTAGTCCAGTCATAAAGGACCTCTATGTATACATTTTGACTTACTTGGATCAAAATTTCAATGATTTGTATAGTCATGACATTCTAGTTGTAAAATCGGAAATATTGAAAAAAAGTTTTTTCAAAATTTCAATGATTTGTACAGTTATGACTCTCATTTTGAAAAATCGAAAATTTTCAAAAAATATTTTTTCTATCGAAAAATGTCAAATTTGATCATTTTTGGCTTATTTATACTTAGTCCAGTCATAAAAAATCTCTATGTATACATTTTGACTTACTTGGATCAAAATTTCAATGATTTGTGCAGTCATGACAATCTAGTTGTAAAATCGGAAATTTTCAAAAAATGTTTTTTCTATCGAAAAATGTCAAATTTGATCATTTTTGGCTTATTTATACTTAATCCAGTCATAAAGGACCTCTATGTAAACATTTTGACTTACTTGGATCAAAATTTCAATTATTTGTATAGTCATGACATTCTAGTTGTAAAATCGGAATTATTCAAAAAATGTTTTTTCTATCGAAAAATGTCAAATTTGATCATTTTTGGCTTATTTATACTTAGTCCAGTCATAAAGGAACTCTATGTAAACATTTTGACTTACTTGGATCAAAATTTCAATGATTTGTATAGTCATGACATTCTAGTTGTAAAATCGGAAATATTCAAAAAATGTTTTTTCTATCGAAAAATGTCAAATTTGATCATTTTTGGCTTATTTATACTTATTCCAGTCATAAAGGACCTCTTCGTATACATTTTGACTTACTTGGATCAAAATTTCAATGATTTGTATTGTCATGACTCTCATGTTGAAAAATCGAAAATTTTCAAAAAATGTTTTTTCTATCAAAAAATGTCAAATTTGATCATTTTTGGCTTATTTATACTTAGGCTAGTCATATAGGACCTCAATGTATACATTTTGACACACTTGGATCAAAATTTCAATGATTTGTATAGTCATGACTCTCATGTTGAAAAATCGAAAATTTTCAAAAAATGTTTTTTCTATCGAAAAATGTCAAATTTGATCATTTTTGGCTTATTTATACTTAGTTTAGTCATAAACCACCTCTACGTATACATTTTGACTTACTTGGATCAAAATTTCAATGATTTGTATAGTCATGACATTCTAGTTGAAAAATCGAAAATTTTCAAAAAATGTTTTTTTCTATCGAAAAATGTCAAATTTGATCATTTTTGGCTTATTTATACTTAGTCCAGTCATAAACCACCTCTATGTATACATTTTGACTTACTTGGATCAAAATTTCAATGATTTGTATAGTCATGACTCTCATGTTGAAAAATCGAAAATTTTCAAAAAATGTTTTTTCTATCGAAAAATGTCAAATTTGATCATTTTTGGCTTATTTATACTTAGTCCAGTCATAAAATACCTCTACGTATACATTTTGACTTACTTGGATCAAAATTTCAATGATTTGTATAGTCATGACTCTCATGTTGAAAAATCGAAAATTTTCAAAAAATGTTTTTTCTATCGAAAAATGTCAAATTTGATCATTTTTGGCTTATTTATACTTAGTCCAGTCATAAACCACCTCTACGTATACATTTTGACTTACTTGGATCAAAATTTCAATGATTTGTATTGTCATGACTCTCATTTTGAATCATCGGAAATTTTCTAAAAATGTTTTTTCTATCGAAAAATGTCAAATTTGATCATTTTTGGCTTATTTATACTTAGTCCAGTCATAAAATACCTCTACGTATACATTTTGACTTACTTGGATCAAAATTTCAATGATTTGTATAGTCATGACTCTCATGTTGAAAAATCGAAAATTTTCAAAAACTGTTTTTTCTATCAAAAAATGTCAAATTTGATCATTTTTGGCTTATTTATACTTAGTCCAGTCATAAACCACCTCTACGTATACATTTTGACTTACTTGGATCAAAATTTCAATGATTGGTATTGTCATGACTCTCATTTTGAAACATCGGTAATTTTCAAAAAATGTTTTTTCTATCGACAAATGTCAAATTTGATCATTTTTGGCTTATTTATACTTAGTCCAGTCATAAACGACCTCTATGTATACATTTTGACTTACTTAAATCAAAATTTCAATGATTTGTATAGTCATGACTCTCATGTTGAAAAATCGAAAATTTTCAAAAAATGTTTTTTCTATCGAAAAAAGTCAAATTTGATCATTTTTGGCTTATTTATACTTAGTCCAGTCATAAAGGACCTCTATGTATACATTTTGACTTACTTGGATCAAAATTTCAATGATTTGTATAGTCATGACATTCTAGTTGTAAAATCGGAAATATTAAAAAAATGTTTTTTCAAAATTTCAATGATTTGTACAGTTATGACTCTCATTTTGAAAAATCGAAAATTTTCAAAAAATATTTTTTCTATCGAAAAATGTCAAATTTGATCATTTTTGGCTTATTTATACTTAGTCCAGTCATAAAAAATCTCTATGTATACATTTTGACTTACTTGGATCAAAATTTCAATGATTTGTGCAGTCATGACAATCTAGTTGTAAAATCGGTAATTTTCAAAAAATGTTTTTTCTATCAAAAAATGTCAAATTAGATCATTTTTGGCTTATTTATACTTAGGCTAGTCATATAGGACCTCAATGTATACATTTTGACTTACTTGGATCAAAATTTCAATGATTTGTATAGTCATGACTCTCATGTTGAAAAATCGAAAATTTTCAAAAAATGTTTTTTCTATCGAAAAAAGTCAAATTTGATCATTTTTGGCTTATTTATACTTAGTCCAGTCATAAAGGACCTCTATGTAAACATTTTGACTTACTTGGATCAAAATTTCAATGATTTGTATAGTCATGACATTCTAGTTGTAAAATCGGAAATATTCAAAAAATGTTTTTTCTATCGAAAAATGTCAAATTTGATCATTTTTGGCTTATTTATACTTAGTCCAGTCATAAAGGACCTCTTTGTATACATTTTGACTTTCTTAAATCAAAATTTCAATGATTTGTATAGTCATGACTCTCATGTTGAAAAATCGAAAATTTTCAAAAAATGTTTTTTCTATCAAAAAATGTCAAATTTGATCATTTTTGGCTTATTTATACTTAGGCTAGTCATATAGGACCTCAATGTATACATTTTGACTTACTTGGATCAAAATTTCAATGATTTGTATAGTCATGACTCTCATGTTGAAAAATCGAAAATTTTCAAAAATTTTTTTTCTATCGAAAAATGTCAAATTTGATCATTTTTGGCTTATTTATACTTAGTCCAGTCATAAACCACCTCTATGTATACATTTTGACTTACTTGGATCAAAATTTCAATGATTTGTATAGTCATGACTCTCATGTTCTATCGAATAATGTCAATTTTGATCATTTTTGGCTTATTTATACTTAGTCCAGTCATAAACCACCTCTACGTATACATTTTGACTTACTTGGATCAAAATTTCAATGATTTGTATTGTCATGACTCTCATGTTGAAAAATCGAAAATTTTCAAAAAATGTTTTTTTCTATCAAAAAATGTCAAATTTGATCATTTTTGGCTTATTTATACTTAGGCTAGTCATAAAGGACCTCTACGTATACATTTTGACTTACTTGGATCAAAATTTCAATGATTTGTATTGTCATGACTCTCATGTTGAAAAATCGAAAATTTTCAAAAAATGTTTTTTCTATCAAAAAATGTCAAATTAGATCATTTTTGGCTTATTTATACTTAGGCTAGTCATATAGGACCTCAATGTATACATTTTGACTTACTTGGATCAAAATTTCAATGATGTGTATAGTCATGACTCTCATGTTGAAAAATCGAAAATTTTCAAAAAATGTTTTTTCTATCGAAAAAAGTCAAATTTGATCATTTTTGGCTTATTTATACTTAGTCCAGTCATAAAGAACCTCTATGTATACATTTTGACTTACTTGGATCAAAATTTCAATGATTTGTATAGTCATGACATTCTAGTTGTAAAATCGGAAATATTCAAAAAATGTTTTTTCAAAATTTCAATGATTTGTACAGTTATGACTCTCATTTTGAAAAATCGAAAATTTTCAAAAAATATTTTTTCTATCGAAAAATGTCAAATTTGATCATTTTTGGCTTATTTATACTTAGTCCAGTCATAAAGAATCTCTATGTATACATTTTGACTTACTTGGATCAAAATTTCAATGATTTGTGCAGTCATGACAATCTAGTTGTAAAATCGGAAATTTTCAAAAAATGTTTTTTCTATCGAAAAATGTCAAATTTGATCATTTTTGGCTTATTTATACTTATTCCAGTCATAAAGGACCTCTACGTATACATTTTGACTTACTTGGATCAAAATTTCAATGATTTGTATAGTCATGACTCTCATGTTGAAAAATCGAAAATTTTCAAAAAATGTTTTTTCTATCGAAAAATGTCAAATTTGATCATTTTTGGCTTATTTATACTTAGTCCAGTCACAAACGACCTCTATGTATACATATTGACTTACTTGGATCAAAATTTCAATGATTTGTATAGTCATGACATTCTAGTTGAAAAATCGAAAATTTTCAAAAAATGTTTTTTCTATCGAAAAATGTCAAATTTGATCATTTTTGGCTTATTTATACTTAGTCCAGTCATAAACCACCTCTATGTATACATTTTGACTTTCTTGGATCAAAATTTCAATGATTTGTATAGTCATGACTCTCATGTTGAAAAATCGAAAATTTTCAAAAAATGTTTTTTCTATCGAAAAATGTCAAATTTGATCATTTTTGGCTTATTTATACTTAGTCCAGTCATAAAATACCTTTACGTATACATTTTGACTTACTTGGATCAAAATTTCAATGATTTGTATAGTCATGACTCTCATGTTGAAAAATCGAAAATTTTCAAAAAATGTTTTTTTCTATCGAAAAATGTCAAATTTGATCATTTTTGGCTTATTTATACTTAGTCCAGTCATAAACCACCTCTACGTATACATTTTGACTTACTTGGATCAAAATTTCAATGATTTGTATTGTCATGACTCTCATTTTGAATCATCGGAAATTTTCAAAAAATGTTTTTTCTATCGAAAAATGTCAAATTTGATCATTTTTGGCTTATTTATACTTAGTCCAGTCATAAAATACCTCTACGTATACATTTTGACTTACTTGGATCAAAATTTCAATGATTTGTATAGTCATGACTCTCATGTTGAAAAATCGAAAATTTTCAAAAAATGCTTTTTCTATCAAAAAATGTCAAATTTGATCATTTTTGGCTTATTTATACTTAGTCCAGTCATAAACCACCTCTACGTATACATTTTGACTTACTTGGATCAAAATTTCAATGATTTGTATTGTCATGACTCTCATTTTGAATCATCGGAAATTTTCAAAAAATGTTTTTTCTATCGAAAAATGTCAAATTTGATCATTTTTGGCTTATTTATACTTAGTCCAGTCATAAAATACCTCTACGTATACATTTTGACTTACTTGGATCAAAATTTCAATGATTTGTATTGTCATGACTCTCATGTTGAAAAATCGAAAATTTTCAAAAAATGTTTTTTCTATCAAAAAATGTCAAATTAGATCATTTTTGGCTTATTTATACTTAGGCTAGTCATATAGGACCTCAATGTATACATTTTGACTTACTTGGATCAAAATTTCAATGATTTGTATAGTCATGACTCTCATGTTGAAAAATCGAAAATTTTCAAAAAATGTTTTTTCTATCGAAAAAAGTCAAATTTGATCATTTTTGGCTTATTTATACTTAGTCCAGTCATAAAGAACCTCTATGTATACATTTTGACTTACTTGGATCAAAATTTCAATGATTTGTATAGTCATGACATTCTAGTTGTAAAATCGGAAATATTCAAAAAATGTTTTTTCAAAATTTCAATGATTTGTACAGTTATGACTCTCATTTTGAAAAATCGAAAATTTTCAAAAAATATTTTTTCTATCGAAAAATGTCAAATTTGATCATTTTTGGCTTATTTATACTTAGTCCAGTCATAAAGAATCTCTATGTATACATTTTGACTTACTTGGGTCAAAATTTCAATGATTTGTGCAGTCATGACAATCTAGTTGTAAAATCGGAAATTTTCAAAAAATGTTTTTTCTATCGAAAATGTTTTTATCTAAAAAATCTATCTAAAAAAAATGTTTTTCTATCTTTTGAAAATTTCCGATTTTACAACTAGATTGTCATGACTGCACAAATCATTGAAATTTTGATCCAAGTAAGTCAAAATGTATACATAGAGATTCTTTATGACTGGACTAAGTATAAATAAGCCAAAAATGATCAAATTTGACATTTTTCGATAGAAAAAATATTTTTTGAAAATTTTCGATTTTTCAAAATGAGAGTCATAACTGTACAAATAATGAAATTTTGATCCAAGTAAGTCAAAATGTATACATTGAGGTCCTATATGACTAGCCTAAGTATAAATAAGCCAAAAATGATCTACTTTGACATTTTTTGATAGAAAAAACATTTTTTGAAAATTTTCGATTTTTCAACATGAGAGTCATGACAATACAAATCATTGAAATTTTGATCCAAGTAAGTCAAAATGTATACGTAGAGGTCCTTTATGACTAGCCTAAGTATAAATAAGCCAAAAATGATCAAATTTGACATTTTTTGATAGAAAAAACATTTTTTGAAAATTTTCGATTTTTCAACATGAGAGTCATGACAATACAAATCATTGAAATTTTGATCCAAGTAAGTCAAAATGTATACGTAGAGGTGGTTTATGACTGGACTAAGTATAAATAAGCCAAAAATGATCAAAATTGACATTATTCGATAGAACATGAGAGTCATGACTATACAAATCATTGAAATTTTGATCCAAGTAAGTCAAAATGTATACATAGAGGTGGTTTATGACTGGACTAAGTATAAATAAGCCAAAAATGATCAAATTTGACATTTTTCGATAGAAAAAAATTGTTTGAAAATTTTCGATTTTTCAACATGAGAGTCATGACTATACAAATCATTGAAATTTTGATCCAAGTAAGTCAAAATGTATACATTGAGGTCCTATATGACTAGCCTAAGTATAAATAAGCCAAAAATGATCAAATTTGACATTTTTTGATAGAAAAAACATTTTTTGAAAATTTTCGATTTTTCAACATGAGAGTCATGACTATACAAATCATTGAAATTTTGATTTAAGAAAGTCAAAATGTATACAAAGAGGTCCTTTATGACTGGACTAAGTATAAATAAGCCAAAAATGATCAAATTTGACATTTTTCGATAGAAAAAACATGACTTACTTGGATCAAAATTTCAATGATTTGTATAGTCATGACATTCTAGTTGTAAAATCGGAAATTTTCAAAAAATGTTTTTTCTATCGAAAAATATCAAATTTGATCATTTTTGGCTTATTTATACTTAGTCCAGTCATAAACGACCTCTATGTATACGTATTTACTTACTTGAATCAAAATTTCAATGATTTGTATAGTCATGACATTCTAGTTGTAAAATCGGAAATATTCAGAAAATGTTTTTTCAAAATTTCAATGATTTGTACAGTTATGACTCTCATTTTGAAAAATCGAAAATTTTCAAAAAATATTTTTTCTATCGAAAAATGTCAAATTTGATCATTTTTGGCTTATTTATACTTAGTCCAGTCATAAAGAATCTCTATGTATACATTTTGACTTACTTGGATCAAAATTTCAATGATTTGTGCAGTCATGACAATCTAGTTGTAAAATCGGAAATTTTCAAAAAATGTTTTTTCTATCGAAAAATGTCAAATTTGATCATTTTGGCTTCTTTATACTTATTCCAGTCATAAAGGACCTCTACGTATACATTTTGACTTACTTGGATCAAAATTTCAATGATTTGTATTGTCATGACTCTCATGTTGAAAAATCGAAAATTTTCAAAAAATGTTTTTTCTATCAAAAAATGTCAAATTTGATCATTTTTGGCTTATTTATACTTAGGCTAGTCATAAAGGACCTCTACGTATACATTTTGACTTACTTGGATCGAAATTTCAATGATTTGTATTGTCATGACTCTCATGTTGAAAAATCGAAAATTTTCAAAAAATGTTTTTTCTATCAAAAAATGTCAAATTAGATCATTTTTGGCTTATTTATACTTAGGTTAGTCATATAGGACCTCAATGTATACATTTTGACTTACTTGGATCAAAATTTCAATGATTTGTATAGTCATGACTCTCATGTTGAAAAATCGAAAATTTTCAAAAAATGTTTTTTCTATCGAAAAAAGTCAAATTTGATCATTTTTGGCTTATTTATACTTAGTCCAGTCATAAAGAACCTCTATGTATACATTTTGACTTACTTGGATCAAAATTTCAATGATTTGTATAGTCATGACATTCTAGTTGTAAAATCGGAAATATTCAAAAAATGTTTTTTCAAAATTTCAATGATTTGTACAGTTATGACTCTCATTTTGAAAAATCGAAAATTTTCAAAAAATATTTTTTCTATCGAAAAATGTCAAATTTGATCATTTTTGGCTTATTTATACTTAGTCCAGTCATAAAGAATCTCTATGTATACATTTTGACTTACTTGGATCAAAATTTCAATGATTTGTGCAGTCATGACAATCTAGTTGTAAAATCGGAAATTTTCAAAAAATGTTTTTTCTATCGAAAAATGTCAAATTTGATCATTTTTGGCTTATTTATACTTATTCCAGTCATAAAGGACCTCTACGTATACATTTTGACTTACTTGGATCAAAATTTCAATGATTTGTATTGTCATGACTCTCATGTTGAAAAATCGAAAATTTTCAAAAAATGTTTTTTCTATCAAAAAATGTCAAATTTAATCATTTTTGGCTTATTTATACTTAGGCTAGTCATATAGGACCTCAATGTATACATTTTGACACACTTGGATCAAAATTTCAATGATTTGTATAGTCATGACTCTCATGTTGAAAAATCGAAAATTTTCAAAAAATGTTTTTTCTATCGAAAAATGTCAAATTTGATCATTTTTGGCTTATTTATACTTAGTCCAGTCACAAACGACCTCTATGTATACATATTGACTTACTTGGATCAAAATTTCAATGATTTGTATAGTCATGACATTCTAGTTGAAAAATCGACAATTTTCAAAAAATGTTTTTTCTATCGAAAAATGTCAAATTTGATCATTTTTGGCTTATTTATACTTAGTCCAGTCATAAAATAACTCTACGTATACATTTTGACTTACTTAAATCAAAATTTCAATGATTTGTATAGTCATGACTCTCATGTTGAAAAATCGAAAATTTTCAAAAAATGTTTTTTCTATCGAAAAAAGTCAAATTTGATCATTTTTGGCTTATTTATACTTAGTCCAGTCATAAAGGACCTCTATGTATACATTTTGACTTACTTGGATCAAAATTTCAATGATTTGTATAGTCATGACATTCTAGTTGTAAAATCGGAAATATTAAAAAAATGTTTTTTCAAAATTTCAATGATTTGTACAGTTATGACTCTCATTTTGAAAAATCGAAAATTTTCAAAAAATATTTTTTCTATCGAAAAATGTCAAATTTGATCATTTTTGGCTTATTTATACTTAGTCCAGTCATAAAAAATCTCTATGTATACATTTTGACTTACTTGGATCAAAATTTCAATGATTTGTGCAGTCATGACAATCTAGTTGTAAAATCGGAAATTTTCAAAAAATGTTTTTTCTATCGAAAAATGTCAAATTTGATCATTTTTGGCTTATTTATACTTAATCCAGTCATAAAGGACCTCTATGTAAACATTTTGACTTACTTGGATCAAAATTTCAATTATTTGTATAGTCATGACATTCTAGTTGTAAAATCGGAATTATTCAAAAAATGTTTTTTCTATCGAAAAATGTCAAATTTGATCATTTTTGGCTTATTTATACTTAGTCCAGTCATAAAGGAACTCTATGTAGACATTTTGACTTACTTGGATCAAAATTTCAATGATTTGTATAGTCATGACATTCTAGTTGTAAAATCGGAAATATTCAAAAAATGTTTTTTCTATCGAAAAATGTCAAATTTGATCATTTTTGGCTTATTTATACTTATTCCAGTCATAAAGGACCTCTTCGTATACATTTTGACTTACTTGGATCAAAATTTCAATGATTTGTATTGTCATGACTCTCATGTTGAAAAATCGAAAATTTTCAAAAAATGTTTTTTCTATCGAAAAATGTCAAATTTGATCATTTTTGGCTTATTTATACTTATTCCAGTCATAAAGGACCTCTACGTATACATTTTGACTTACTTGGATCAAAATTTCAATGATTTGTATTGTCATGACTCTCATGTTGAAAAATCGAAAATTTTCAAAAAATGTTTTTTCTATCAAAAAATGTCAAATTTAATCATTTTTGGCTTATTTATACTTAGGCTAGTCATATAGAACCTCAATGTATACATTTTGACACACTTGGATCAAAATTTCAATGATTTGTATAGTCATGACTCTCATGTTGAAAAATCGAAAATTTTCAAAAAATGTTTTTTCTATCGAAAAATGTCAAATTTGATCATTTTTGGCTTATTTATACTTAGTCCAGTCACAAACGACCTCTATGTATACATATTGACTTACTTGGATCAAAATTTCAATGATTTGTATAGTCATGACATTCTAGTTGAAAAATCGAAAATTTTCAAAAAATGTTTTTTCTATCGAAAAATGTCAAATTTGATCATTTTTGGCTTATTTATACTTAGTCCAGTCATAAACCACCTCTATGTATACATTTTGACTTTCTTGGATCAAAATTTCAATGATTTGTATAGTCATGACTCTCATGTTGAAAAATCGAAAATTTTCAAAAAATGTTTTTTCTATCGAAAAATGTCAAATTTGATCATTTTTGGCTTATTTATACTTAGTCCAGTCATAAAATACCTCTACGTATACATTTTGACTTACTTGGATCAAAATTTCAATGATTTGTATAGTCATGACTCTCATGTTGAAAAATCGAAAATTTTCAAAAAATGTTTTTTCTATCGAAAAATGTCAAATTTGATCATTTTTGGCTTATTTATACTTAGTCCAGTCATAAACCACCTCTACGTATACATTTTGACTTATTTGGATCAAAATTTCAATGATTTGTATTGTCATGACTCTCATTTTGAATCATCGGAAATTTTCAAAAAATGTTTTTTCTATCGAAAAATGTCAAATTTGATCATTTTTGGCTTATTTATACTTAGTCCAGTCATAAAATACCTCTACGTATACATTTTGACTTACTTGGATCAAAATTTCAATGATTTGTATAGTCATGACTCTCATGTTGAAAAATCGAAAATTTTCAAAAAATGTTTTTTCTATCAAAAAATGTCAAATTTGATCATTTTTGGCTTATTTATACTTAGTCCAGTCATAAACCACCTCTACGTATACATTTTGACTTACTTGGATCAAAATTTCAATGATTTGTATTGTCATGACTCTCATTTTGAAACATCGGTAATTTTCAAAAAATGTTTTTTCTATCGACAAATGTCAAATTTGATCATTTTTGGCTTATTTATACTTAGTCCAGTCATAAACGACCTCTATGTATACATTTTGACTTACTTAAATCAAAATTTCAATGATTTGTATAGTCATGACTCTCATGTTGAAAAATCGAAAATTTTCAAAAAATGTTTTTTCTATCGAAAAAAGTCAAATTTGATCATTTTTGGCTTATTTATACTTAGTCCAGTCATAAAGGACCTCTATGTATACATTTTGACTTACTTGGATCAAAATTTCAATGATTTGTATAGTCATGACATTCTAGTTGTAAAATCGGAAATATTAAAAAAATGTTTTTTCAAAATTTCAATGATTTGTACAGTTATGACTCTCATTTTGAAAAATCGAAAATTTTCAAAAAATATTTTTTCTATCGAAAAATGTCAAATTTGATCATTTTTGGCTTATTTATACTTAGTCCAGTCATAAAAAATCTCTATGTATACATTTTGACTTACTTGGATCAAAATTTCAATGATTTGTGCAGTCATGACAATCTAGTTGTAAAATCGGAAATTTTCAAAAAATGTTTTTTCTATCGAAAAATGTCAAATTTGATCATTTTTGGCTTATACTTAGTCCAGTCATAAACCACCTCTACGTATACATTTTGACTTACTTGGATCAAAATTTCAATGATTTGTATTGTCATGACTCTCATTTTGAATCATCGGAAATTTTCAAAAAATGTTTTTTCTATCGAAAAATGTCAAATTTGATCATTTTTGGCTTATTTATACTTAGTCCAGTCATAAAATACCTCTACGTATACATTTTGACTTACTTGGATCAAAATTTCAATGATTTGTATAGTCATGACTCTCATGTTGAAAAATCGAAAATTTTCAAAAAATGTTTTTTCTATCAAAAAATGTCAAATTTGATCATTTTTGGCTTATTTATACTTAGTCCAGTCATAAACCACCTCTACGTATACATTTTGACTTACTTGGATCAAAATTTCAATGATTTGTATTGTCATGACTCTCATTTTGAAACATCGGTAATTTTCAAAAAATGTTTTTTCTATCGACAAATGTCAAATTTGATCATTTTTGGCTTATTTATACTTAGTCCAGTCATAAAGGACCTCTTTGTATACATTTTGACTTACTTAAATCAAAATTTCAATGATTTGTATAGTCATGACTCTCATGTTGAAAAATCGAAAATTTTCAAAAAATGTTTTTTCTATCAAAAAATGTCAAATTTGATCATTTTTGGCTTATTTATACTTAGGCTAGTCATATAGGACCTCAATGTATATATTTTGACTTACTTGGATCAAAATTTCAATGATTTGTATAGTCATGACTCTCATGTTGAAAAATCGAAAATTTTCAAAAAATGTTTTTTCTATCGAAAAATGTCAAATTTGATCATTTTTGGCTTATTTATACTTAGTCCAGTCATAAACCACCTCTATGTATACATTTTGACTTACTTGGATCGAAATTTCAATGATTTGTATAGTCATGACTCTCATGTTCTATCGAATAATGTCAATTTTGATCATTTTTGGCTTATTTATACTTAGTCCAGTCATAAACGACCTCTATGATTACATTTTGACTTACTTGGTCAAACTTTCAATGATTTGTACAGTTATGACTTCTATCGAAAAATGTCAAATTTGATCATTTTTGGCTTATTTATACTTAGTCCAGTCATAAACCACCTCTATGTATACATTTTGACTTACTTGGATCGAAATTTCAATGATTTGTATAGTCATGACTCTCATGTTCTATCGAATAATGTCAATTTTGATCATTTTTGGCTTATTTATACTTAGTCCAGTCATAAACGACCTCTATGTATACATTTTGACTTACTTAAATCAAAATTTCAATGATTTGTATAGTCATGACTCTCATGTTGAAAAATCGAAAATTTTCAAAAAATGTTTTTTCTATCGAAAAATGTCAAATTTGATCATTTTTGGCTTATTTATACTTAGGCTAGTCATAAAGGACCACTATGTATACATTTTGACTTACTTAAATCAAAATTTCAATGATTTGTATAGTCAAAACTCTCATTTTGAAAAATCGGAATTTTCAAAAAATGCTTTTTCTATCGAAAAATGTCAAATTTGATCATTTTTGACTTATTTATACTTAGTCCAGTCATAAACGACCTCTATGTATACATTTTGACTTACTTAAATCGAAATTTCAATGATTTGTATAGTCGTGACTCTCATGTTGAAAAAACGAAAATTTTCAAAAAATGTTTTTTCTATCGAAAAATATCAAATTTGATCATTTTTGGCTTATTTATACTTAGGCTAGTCATAAAGGACCACTATGTATACATTTTGACTTACTTAAATCAAAATTTCAATGATTTGTATAGTCAGAACTCTCATTTTGAAAAATCGGAATTTTTCAAAAAATGCTTTTTCTATCGAAAAATGTAAAATTTGATCATTTTTGGCTTATTTATACTTAGTCCAGTCATAAACGACCTCTATGATTACATTTTGACTTACTTGGTCAAACTTTCAATGATTTGTACAGTTATGACTCTCATGTTGAAAAATCGAAAATTTTCAAAAAATATTTTTTCTATCGAAAAATGTCAAATTTGATCATTTTTGGCTTATTTATACTTAGTCCAGTCATAAAGAATCTCTATGTATACAATTTGACTTACTTGGATCAAAATTTCAAAGATTTGTGCAGTCATGACAATCTAGTTGTAAAATCAGAAATTTTCAAAAAATGTTTTTTCTATCGAAAAATGTCAAATTTGATCATTTTTGGCTTATTTATACTTATTCCAGTCATAAAGGACCTCTATGTATACATTTTGACTTACTTGGATCAAAATTTCAATGATTTGAATAGTTATGACTCTCATGTTGAAAAATCGAAAATTTTCAAAAAATGTTTTTTCTATCGAAAAATGTCAAATTTGATCATTTTTGGCTTCTTTATACTTAGGCCAGTCATAAAGCACCTCTATGTATACATTTTGACTTCCTTGGATCAAACTTTCAATGATTTATACGGTTATGACTCTCATGTTAAAAAATCAAAAATTTTCAAAAAATATTTTTTCTATCGAAAAATGTCAAATTTGATCATTTTTGGCTTATTTATACTTAGTCCAGTCATAAAGAATTTCTATGTATACATTTTGACTTATATGGATCAAAATTCCAATGATTTGTGCAGTCATGACAATCTAGTTGTAAAATCGGAAATTTTCAAAAAATGTTTTTTCTATCGAAAAATGTCAAATTTGATCATTTTTGGCTTATTTATACTTATTCCAGTCATAAAGGACCTCTATGTATACATTTTAACTTACTTGGATCAAAATTTCAATGATTTGTATAGTCATGACTCTCATGTTGAAAAATCGAAAATTTTCAAAAAATGTTTTTTCTATCGAAAAAAGTCAAATTTGATCATTTTTGGCTTATATATACTTAGTCCAGTCGTAAAGGACCTCTATGTATACATTTTGACTTACTTGGATCAAAATTTCAATGATTTGTATAGTCATGACATTTTAGTTGTAAAATCGGAAATTTTCAAAAAATGTTTTTTCTATCGAAAAATGTCAAATTTGATCATTTTGGGCTTATATATGCTTAGTCCAGTCATAAAGGACCTGTAGGTATACATTTTGACTTACTTAGTTCAAAATTTCAATGATTTGTATAGTCATGACTCATTTTGAAAAATTGAAAATTTTCAAAAAATGTTTTTTCTATCGAAAAATGTCAAATTTGATCATTTTTAGCTTATTTATACCTAGTCCAGTCATAAAGGACCTCTGTGTATACATTTTGACTTCCTTGGAACAAAATTTCAATGATTTGTGTAGTCATGACATTCTAATTGTAAAATCGGAAATTTTCAAAAAATGTTTTTTCTATCGAAAAATGTCAAATTTGATCATTTTTGGCTTATTTATACTTAGTCCAGTCATAAACCACCTTTATGTATACATTTTGACTTACTTGGATCGAAATTTCAATGATTTGTATAGTCATGACTCTCATGTTCTATCGAATAATGTCAATTTTGATCATTTTTGGCTTATTTATACTTAGTCCAGTCATAAACGACCTCTATGATTACATTTTGACTTACTTGGTCAAACTTTCAATGATTTGTACAGTTATGACTTCTATCGAAAAATGTCAAATTTGATCATTTTTGGCTTATTTATACTTAGTCCAGTCATAAACCACCTCTATGTATACATTTTGACTTACTTGGATCGAAATTTCAATGATTTGTATAGTCATGACTCTCATGTTCTATCGAATAATGTCAATTTTGATCATTTTTGGCTTATTTATACTTAGTCCAGTCATAAACGACCTCTATGTATACATTTTGACTTACTTAAATCAAAATTTCAATGATTTGTATAGTCATGACTCTCATGTTGAAAAATCGAAAATTTTCAAAAAATGTTTTTTCTATCGAAAAATGTCAAATTTGATCATTTTTGGCTTATTTATACTTAGGCTAGTCATAAAGGACCACTATGTATACATTTTGACTTACTTAAATCAAAATTTCAATGATTTGTATAGTCAAAACTCTCATTTTGAAAAATCGGAATTTTCAAAAAATGCTTTTTCTATCGAAAAATGTCAAATTTGATCATTTTTGACTTATTTATACTTAGTCCAGTCATAAACGACCTCTATGTATACATTTTGACTTACTTAAATCGAAATTTCAATGATTTGTATAGTCGTGACTCTCATGTTGAAAAAACGAAAATTTTCAAAAAATGTTTTTTTCTATCGAAAAATATCAAATTTGATCATTTTTGGCTTATTTATACTTAGGCTAGTCATAAAGGACCACTATGTATACATTTTGACTTACTTAAATCAAAATTTCAATGATTTGTATAGTCAGAACTCTCATTTTGAAAAATCGGAATTTTTCAAAAAATGCTTTTTCTATCGAAAAATGTAAAATTTGATCATTTTTGGCTTATTTATACTTAGTCCAGTCATAAACGACCTCTATGATTACATTTTGACTTACTTGGTCAAACTTTCAATGATTTGTACAGTTATGACTCTCATGTTGAAAAATCGAAAATTTTCAAAAAATATTTTTTCTATCGAAAAATGTCAAATTTGATCATTTTTGGCTTATTTATACTTAGTCCAGTCATAAAGAATCTCTATGTATACAATTTGACTTACTTGGATCAAAATTTCAAAGATTTGTGCAGTCATGACAATCTAGTTGTAAAATCAGAAATTTTCAAAAAATGTTTTTTCTATCGAAAAATGTCAAATTTGATCATTTTTGGCTTATTTATACTTATTCCAGTCATAAAGGACCTCTATGTATACATTTTGACTTACTTGGATCAAAATTTCAATGATTTGAATAGTTATGACTCTCATGTTGAAAAATCGAAAATTTTCAAAAAATGTTTTTTCTATCGCAAAATGTCAAATTTGATCATTTTTGGCTTCTTTATACTTAGGCCAGTCATAAAGCACCTCTATGTATACATTTTGACTTCCTTGGATCAAACTTTCAATGATTTATACAGTTATGACTCTCATGTTAAAAAATCAAAAATTTTCAAAAAATATTTTTTCTATCGAAAAATGTCAAATTTGATCATTTTTGGCTTATTTATACTTAGTCCAGTCATAAAGAATTTCCATGTATACATTTTGACTTATATGGATCAAAATTCCAATGATTTGTGCAGTCATGACAATCTAGTTGTAAAATCGGAAATTTTCAAAAAATGTTTTTTTCTATCGAAAAATGTCAAATTTGATCATTTTTGGCTTATTTATACTTATTCCAGTCATAAAGGACCTCTATGTATACATTTTGACTTACTTGGATCAAAATTTCAATGATTTGTATAGTCATGACTCTCATGTTGAAAAATCGAAAATTTTCAAAAAATGTTTTTTCTATCGAAAAAAGTCAAATTTGATCATTTTTGGCTTATATATACTTAGTCCAGTCGTAAAGGACCTCTATGTATACATTTTGACTTACTTGGATCAAAATTTCAATGATTTGTATAGTCATGACATTTTAGTTGTAAAATCGGAAATTTTCAAAAAATGTTTTTTCTATCGAAAAATGTCAAATTTGATCATTTTGGGCTTATATATGCTTAGTCCAGTCATAAAGGACCTGTAGGTATACATTTTGACTTACTTAGTTCAAAATTTCAATGATTTGTATAGTCATGACTCATTTTGAAAAATTGAAAATTTTCAAAAAATGTTTTTTTCTATCGAAAAATGTCAAATTTGATCATTTTTAGCTTATTTATACCTAGTCCAGTCATAAAGGACCTCTGTGTATACATTTTGACTTCCTTGGAACAAAATTTCAATGATTTGTGTAGTCATGACATTCTAATTGTAAAATCGGAAATTTTCAAAAAATGTTTTTTCTATCGAAAAATGTCAAATTTGATCATTTTTGGCTTATTTATACTTAGTCCAGTCATAAAGGACCTCTATGTATACATTTTGACATACTTGGATCAAAATTTTAATAATTTGTATAGTCATGACTCTGTTGGTGAAAAATCGAAAATTTTCAAAAAATGTTTTTTCTATCGAAAAATGTCAAATTTGATCATTTTTGGCTTATTTATACTTAGTCCAGTCATAAATGACCTCTGTGTATACATTTTGACTTACTTGGATCAAAATTTCAATGATTTGTATAGTCATGACTCCCATGTTGAATAATCGAAAATTTTCAAAAAATGTTTTTTCTATCGAAAAAATGTCAACTTTGATCATTTTTGGCTTATTTATACTTAGTCCAGTCATAAAGGAACTCTATGTATACATTTTGACTTACTTGGTTCAAAATTTCAATGATTGGTATAGTCATGACTCATTTTGAAAAATCGAAAATTTTCAAAAAATGTTTTTTCTATCGAAAAATGTCAAATTTGATCATTTTTGGCTTATTTATACCTATTCCAGTCATAAAGGACCTCTGTGTATACATTTTGACTTACTTGGTACAAAATTTTAATGATTTGTATAGTCATGACATTCTAGTTGTAAAATCGGAAATTTTCAAAAAATGTTTTTTCTATCGAAAAATGTCAAATTTGATCATTTTTGGCTTATTTATACTTAGTTCAGTCATAAAGGACCTCTATGAATACATTTTGACTTACTTGGATCTAAATTTCAATGATTTGTATAGTCATGATCTCATGTTGAAAAATCGAAAATTTTCAAAAAATGATTTTTCTATCGAAAAATGTCAAATTTGACCATTTTTTGGCTTATTTATACTTAGTCCAGTCATTTAGGACCTCTATGTATACATTTTGAATTACTTGGATCAAAATTTCAATGATTTGTATAGTCATGACATTCTAGTTGTAAAATCGGAAATTTTCAAATAATGTTTTTTCTATCGAAAAATGTCATATTTGATCATTTTTGGCTTATTTATACTTAGTCCAGTCACAAAAGACCTCTCTGTATACATTTTGACTTACTTGGATAAAAATTTCAATGATTTGTATAGTCATGATATTCTAGTTGTAAAATCGGAAATTTTCAAAAAATGTTTTTTCTATCGAAAAATGTCAAATTTGATCATTTTTCTCTTATTAATACTTAGTCCAGTCATAATGGACCTCTATGTATACATTTTGACTTACTTGGTTCAAAATTTCAATGATTTGTATAGTCATGACTATAATGTTGAAAAATCGAAAATTTTCAAAAAATGTTTTTTCTATCGAAAAATGTCAAATTTGATCATTTTTGGCTTATTTATACTTAGTTGAGTCATGAGGGCCCTCTATGTATACATTTTCACTTACTTGGATCAAAATTTCAATGATTTGTATAGTCATGACATTCTAGTTGTAAAATCGGAAATTTTCAAAAAATGTTTTTTCTATCGAAAAATGTCAAATTTGATCATTTTGGGCTTATTTATGCTTAGTCCAGTCATAAAGGACCTCTAGGTATACATTTTGACTTACTTAGTTCAAAATTTCAATGATTTGTATAGTCATGACTCATTTTGAAAAATGAAAATTTTCAAAAAATGTTTTTTCTATCGAAAAATGTCAAATTTGATCATTTTTAGCTTATTTATACCTAGTCCAGTCATAAAGGACCTCTGTGTATACATTTTGACTTACTTGGTACAAAATTTCAATGATTTGTGTAGTCATGACATTCTAATTGTAAAATCGGAAATTTTCAAAAAATGTTTTTTCCATCGAAAAATGTCAAATTTGATCATTTTTGGCTTATTTATACTTAGTCCAGTCATAAAGGACCTCTATGTATACATTTTGACATACTTGGATCTAATTTTCAATGATTTGTATAGTCATGATCTCATGTTGAAAAATCGAAAATTTTCAAAAATTGTTTTTTCTATCGAAAAATGTCAAATTTGATCATTTTTGGGTTATTTATACTTAGTCCAGTCATAAAGGACCTCTATGTATACATTTTGACTTACTTGGATCAAAATTTTAATGATTTGTATAGTCATGACTCTCACGTTGAAAAATCGAAAATTTTCAAAAATTGATTTTTCTATCGAAAAATGTCAAATTTGATCATTTTTGGCTTAATTATACTTAGTCCAGTCATAAAGGACATTCTAGTTGTAAAATCGGAAATTTTCAAAAAATGTTTTTTCTATCGAAAAATGTCAAATTTGATCATTTTTGGCTTATTTATACTTAGTCCAGTCATATAGGACCTCTATGTATACATTTTGACTTACTTGGTTTAAAATTTCAATGATTTGTATAGTCATGACTATAATGTTGAAAAATCGAAAATTTGCAAAAAAAATTTTTTTCTATGGAAAAATGTCAAATTTGATCATTTTTGGCTTATTTATACTTAGTCCAGTCATAAACGACCTCTTTGTATACATTTTGACTTACTTTAATCAAAATTTCACTGATTTGTATAGTCATGACTCTCATGTTGAAAAATCGAAAATTTTCAAAAAATGTTTTTTCTATCGAAAAATGTCAAATTTGATCATTTTTGGCTTATTTATACTTAGTCCAGTCATAAAGGATCTCTATGTATACATTTTGACTTTCTTGGATCAAAATTTCAATGATTTGTATAGTCATGACTATCATGTTGAAAAATCGAAAATTTTCAAAAAATGTTTTTTCTATCGAAAAATGTCAAATTTGATCATTTTTTTCTTATTTATACTAAGACCAGTCATAAAGGACCTCTATGAATACATTTTGACCTACTTGGATCTAAATTTCAATGATTTGTATAGTCATGATCTCATGTTGAAAAATCTAAAATTTTCAAAAATTGTTTTTTCTATCGAAAAATGTCAAATTTGATCATTTTTGGGTTATTTATACTTAGTCCAGTCATAAAGGACCTCTATGTATACATTTTGACTTACTTGGATCAAAATTTTAATGATTTGTATAGTCATGACTCTCACGTTGAAAAATCGAAAATTTTCAAAAAATGATTTTTCTATCGAAAAATGTCAAATTTGATCATTTTTGGCTTATTTATACTTAGTCCAGTCATAAAGGCCCGCTATGTATACATTTTGACTTACTTGGATCAAAATTTCAATGATCTGTATAGTCATGACTCTCTTGTTGAAAAATCGAAAATTTTAAAAAAATGTTTTTTCTATCGAAAAATGTCAAATTTTATCATTTTTGTCTTATTTATACTTAGTCCAGTCATAAAGGACCTCTATGAATACATTTTGACTTACTTGGATCTAAATTTCAATGATTTGTATAGTCATGATCTCATGTTGAAAAATCGAAAATTTTCAAAAATTGTTTTTTCTATCGAAAAATGTCAAATTTGATCATTTTTGGGTTATTTATACTTAGTCCAGTCAAAAAGGACCTCTATGTATACATTTTTAATTACTTGGATCAAAATTTTAATGATTTGTATAGTCATGACTCTCACGTTGAAAAATCGAAAATTTTCAAAAAATGATTTTTCTATCGAAAAATGTCAAATTTGATCATTTTTGGCTTATTTATACTTAGTCCAGTCATAAAGGCCCGCTATGTATACATTTTGACTTACTTGGATCAAAATTTCAATGATCTGTATAGTCATGACTCTCTTGTTGAAAAATCGAAAATTTTAAAAAAATGTTTTTTCTATCGAAAAATGTCAAATTTTATCATTTTTGGCTTATTTATACTTAGTCCAGTCATATAGGACCTCTATGTATACATTTTGACTTACTAGGATCAAAATTTCAATGATTTGTATAGTCATGACATTCTAGTTGTAAAATCGGAAATTTTCAAAAAATGTTTTTTCTATCGAAAAATGTCATATT